>NC_134944.1:12100000-12229555 GCF_051020765.1 Lasioglossum baleicum
ATAGAAATACATAAAACGCCGAAAATTAATGCGTAAACCCCCGCTAACCAAGCAACATAAAACAAGCTCGTTTACAATTTTCTGAGAAGTATGTTCATTGGAAGAAAAAATGGCGGAAAGTTATCTTTAGCGATGAGAAAAGATTTACCTTAGTAAATTGTAAATAGATAATAAATAGAGTAATGTACTACTTGAAAAGCTAATTAAACCATTTATCTGTATAATGCGCGCTATCTTTTTGGTGCGGAGTGTAGATCACGGTAGAACAGTCTTGGTGGCACCAGCGCAGCGTCTGCAACCACGTATATGTTCTTTTGTGTTTAACTGCAACGGCGCCGCGCGCCGCGCCGTTTCCATTTCCGTGACAAGCAACCGGCATAACTGAAAAGTATCGCAGCGTCGCGTCGCGTCGCGTCGCGGAAATCACTGATAACGATGGGTCACGTTTTCTGGCGTGGTTAACGAAGATAACCGGCTACCGGAATGGCGCAGTTGACTTTCGCTCGACGCAAAAATTGGCTTGAGATTCGGCAATCGACGAAGCTTCCTCGGAAATCACCAAACCATCCGCATTCTCTCGTACCAGTCGGGTCGGGAAACGCGACGAACTGGAACTGATATCGATTTTACTCGTGCATCCGCAATTTCTAATTATCGAGTGTATCTCGTGTAACGAAAACTCGAAGAAGCCCCATCCCCCAACCGACGCCATTTTGCTAATCATGATTTCGCATGCCGTATAATACCGCATCAGCTACCTTCATGTACAGTCCGGATAAAAAGCTTACTCGAAACCAGATAATTATTTCGTATAATCAAATCTGTAGATTCGTCTTCATCATTCTTCAATTGTTCATCGTCTTTCTCGGCCAATCAATGAACAGCGAGACAAAGAGGCTTTGTATTTCTGTCGATACCTCGCGTTTTATCATAATTTGAATGGAGAAACGAACAAAGACGATTCTAAAGAAAAATTCCAAGGGAGGAAAATACTCTTTTCCAATGGAGAGGATGCTTCGAATACAGATTATTTTTAAATCTGCCAGCTTCTTAATTACAGATTATGCTGTTCCTCTTGTCGGCGTTCCTTGTACATTGTCTGCGGCGCGGCGCGGCGCAGCGCGGCGCGGTGGCGGGTCGATGTAATTGGAACAAAACACGAACCAATTACACGACTTTTCTGCTCCGACGGGATATTTCGAGGACAGAATTCCATCGAACCTCGAGGAACGTTCTTATACGTATACTTAAGTATAATACTCTGTCTTCAGGCTCCCGATTTCAGAGGAAACGTGTCGCGTGAGCAGCCCGCAATCTCTTTTATCTTCGTAAAGTTCTCGGAAACGACGAGTCACATTTTACCGCGCCGCGCCGGAACCGATTCTCGGATTTTTATTCGCCTGTTAAATGGCCTCGGAGTAAAATCCTTCTTTCAACGCCGCGCGTAAACTCGAATAAACTTCGCTTCTTTATAGGAACAATCTCTTAATTGATTCATCTAAATTGTTTAAAATAATTGTGTCAAGCGACACACATTTGGTTATCACATAATATAAGAAAATCCGGGATCTGGAACCGGCCATAAACTATTTAAATCCGCGGTCATAGATACTTTCAGATGGCTCGATAGCTTCGATGCTTATCTGCAGCTCAAACGAAGACTTTATTGTATTCTTTCACGCGACTGTGTGTGGAATGGCCGCTATTTATGTTCGAAGCGACCGTAATACTATAGCGCTTTAACGACAAGCTTCGAACTCGTAATTTTGCGGATTTGATGAATTTATGAGAAAAATGGGTACGTACAATTTAAAGCAGTGGACATGTTAAAAATATTTAAATACATCAATGTGTGTGTGTGTGTGTGTGTACAGGTGGCCCTCCTACAACACGGAATTTTCTAGAAACCTTTTCTACCGTGTTATAGGAGGGTTACCTGTATAATTAAAAGCATAAAGATCCGCAGTCTAATCGTTAATTGAATAATTAATTTAATCGACCGCGTAAGCCGGGGACTTGCTATGCCGTGTTCGTAACAAATGTTTATTTCTGCACTGCACTTTCGTAAAAGCGTGAACCACGTGAAAAGGCGAGGAGCAGCGCAGTCAGCGAAGTGTGCTGCGGAATTGATCAAGTTCCTGGAGAGCTGGTGTGGCGGGATAAAATATACAAGTCCTGTAGGAAAGTGTGCGCGAGTAAAAGGGGTGGCCAGCGACTCGCAATTTCCGCTTTGAGCTGGCAAGCTCGAAAGCTCGAACCTCAAAGAACCTGGTCGTCTGTTCGCGCATAATTGCGTGGTCAGTTAACGATCTGTCCTCCTTGCGACGACCTGAAAAAGAACCGGCCGCGGCCGAGGAGGGAATAAAAAAGGAAAGATCGTTCGCGCAAGGGGGCGAACGCACGGAGGCTACTCGCGAGCAAGAAACTCTAGCTACTCTGGTGGCTCCCATTTCCCAGTAAAAATGGCGACACTTGGGTCAATCTACGCGTCGAAAGTGGGTCACTTTGCTATGGCACTCTGCCAACGATCTCACGTGCGAGCCGTCCCACGCCTGCTGCAGTCTGAAGTCTGAACCAGTCTGAACTACCAGCAACCATCTTCAGGGCCGTCCTGGCAGGGTAGCAAACTCGGGGGTCTTCCAGCTTTTCACACGGAGTGTACCGATCTACAACCCTTCCACTCGATCCTCGAGGACGTTTACTTCTGCCTCTCACGCTTCCCTCGTTTTTCGAAAACGCCTTCGGCCTGCGGAGACGCTTCAACCCCTTCTTCTCCTTTCACAGCTGCAGCCAGTCTCGTAATTAGACAGCTTTACGAGAAATTTATTTTCTTCCTTTACCCCTTCCCGTGTTTTAACGAGTCAAACTCGCGATCAACACTTTAGACAAAGTCTAACAAGTAGAAATGTACAAATACAAATGTAAATACAAAATACAAATTATGTCCGGGTCTTTATGCAAAATAAAAATGTTCTGGATTGATTGTGGGAAACAGGAATAAAATACAAATTGATTTCATCCCTTAATGACTTTGTTACTTCAAAAACAACATTACGTTATTCTTAAATCGTTCTTGTGGACTGATTTGCTTCATTTCGGTTTAAGCACCCAGTATGTAGATATATCAAGTTGTTTATAAAATAATAGCGGATCGTTCCTTTGCACGAGAACCCACGATCTAATTATAGACAACATTTTCAACCAGTACTGTGTCTGGTAAAAAATACGTATCTACAGCGTCCCTGGTGACAGTAATTGTCTAGAATTTGCAAATTAGGCGGCGACTAGGCACCGGTCCAAAATCCAGCTGCTCTCTCCTATTTTGCACTTCTCCAAATTGATTTCAGCGCTTGAAACGATGACAGCAATCGTTCCGCGTTATTTTTGCGATTCGTTTGGTCGGGCAAACGTACAAAACGAGCTGGGAAAGCGTCGTCTTTCGCGGGGATCGTCATCGTTGCTCGCTCGAGCCTCGAGGTTGAAAAGCCAGTGGCTCGTCTTCTCCGGGGATGAATACGATCGTATTCGAGTAGACGGCCATTATGCAACGACAATGCAGTAATCAAGCCGGGTCTCTTTGCCTTGTAAAAAAGGATTGCTTCCGCGACTTTGCGAATGGCCGTCTCTCAAAATTCTTTTACCGCCCCCGACGACGACGACGACGACGACGAACACGGTCTGTTGAACTTTCGAGAGCCAACGGCTTCGGTCAGGTGTTAATTTAGCGATAGAAAAAATCGAGGGGACTTGTTTTCCTCCCTTGTTCACTTGTTGTTAGCACCGTGTGCGAAGAACGCATAATACTGTATACAGTAACTCCTCCCATTAATGTTCATGTTCGGACGTTCGACAGTGTGACAAATGGCCATATTAGCTGGACAAAATATGGTCCGGTATTAAAAGAGCGTCCGAATGAATATTCTATTCGGACTAATACGCGAGTCACTGTAAATGTTCTCTTTCTCGGAGAAATGATCACTGATAAAGACACTACGTGGGAAATTGAGCGGCGAGGGTTTAATAGAATGGAGACTGAAAAAAGGAATTAGTGTTGAAGGAAATCGAGAAGCTACCGATACAAAGCGGATTGTTCCAGCTCGTTCTGTGCGATTAGATCCAGCAGAAGACGTTGTAATCGAGTATTGAATTCCGAGCGATTAATCGGCCCCGGGCTCACGACGCGACGGATTCACATCCCGTAACCAGACCGTAATTCACCCCTACGCTAGACAAATATATCATTTGACGAGGGTTCGATCACCCTCTCGCTTTGACAAAGCGTTTCGCCCTGATCAAACTCTATACGCGCGGTGATATACACACACACAGTCGCTCCAAAACATATTCCAACAATAAATTTCCTATGTTCCTAGTTCTAATTTCGTAAAACATCGTCCACTGCCAACTTCCTGCTTCGTCTAACAAGTTACTGTGCATTTGTATTCCAGATTTGAGCGGAAGGGGACCGAAGAAGTTCGGTGATCAATGCGTGGAGGATTGGGAATGCGGATTCGCGGGCTCGCACTGCGAGCCAAAGAAGAACAAATGCACGTGCAAGGAGGAGTTCGAGGCTACGAATCATATCGACAAGTGTGGACACCGTAAGTTAATATTTTCGGTTGGGGAAATATTTTCTTTGTATTCTCCCGATAGATGGTATTTCCATGAATTATGTACAACGCACGTATAAACAAGCAAGAGTTTAAGATCCTCTTGTAAAGTTTGCGAGCGATATTTTAATAATATGATAGTTTCCGGACGACCTTCTAAATTGCACTTTTCTGCGGCGTGCACTTAAAATTACGCAACTACGAAGTTTCAGAGAGTACCAGCTTGAAAGTTTCACAACACTGACAATCAGTTTAAACTGCGTAAAGACAGAGTAAAAATTAGCTGCTAATATTTGCTGTACGGATGGATCATAAGATGTGGTTGTCCCTCGTGCACATAGAATGACCACTCGTTTCGTAGCGTATTTCATAGTAATCCCGAAGCAAATTGACAACGAGGACGCGGCGCGGCGCGGCGCGGCGATAAATAGCAGGTTCGCGGATAGTTTTATGCAGGCCTGAACGATTCGGTTCTAGTCACGTTCGAGGTGCGAGGTTTTTCCCTTCGAGACGAGTTTTACGATCGGAGCGATATGGAAGCCGAAGGATCGCAGCTTATAGCATCCCCTGCAGAATTTAAACGACGCCTCCGACCTCTGCGAGTCCTAGGCATCGTCAGAAATTATAAGTGACATCCGACTATCCGAGGAGTGTTGAATGAATCAAATTATACATGCCGGTATCTCCGATTCGTTATTCATGCCATCATTTTCGGTCCGTCTTCCAGCGTGATCCTGTATTCGCGATACACATACACTCATACGCGAAAGTATTCGAACGCTTACAATTCTAACATGCAGCTATAGTAAATCCTCTATAGTCGAAAAAAGGTCATACACGATAAATGCAAAAAAAATATCCCCTCCAATGTATTGTAGTAATCTGATCTCGACTCGGGTATATCGGTGTGAACCGCTACTTATGCGACGCGGAGAGTTGCAACAGTTGCTTCCAAGTCCAAGTTAGTTGTTCACTCAAAGGAAAACAGACTTGGGGTCGTTATAAAAGCAAACGGTGGTCCAACTTCCTATTAAAACTTTAAATTATTCAATCTAAATAACTATGTATTAAATGTTCCGTTCGAACACTTTTGTGTGTCACTTCCAGCACGTGTTTATAATAAATGTATTGTATTATAAATACATAGCATAGTATATTAAAATACACTAAAAAGGAGAAAATAATTTTTTTCCTGGTTCTCCATAAAATACCGAATCCAGTTAAATGATTAATAATATTTCTCCCCAGAATGTTAATTAGGAATTAGTTGAAAATTTCTTTTGTTATGAAATTAGTGTCGGAATACATAGAAAAGTTTCATATAAATTTAAATAAAATCATGACATACATACCTTTTATTTAGAAGATGAGTGGCCGCGAGGGCGCACCGGGAAGGTACTGTCAATCGGTAGGTTATTGGTTCGAACCCCGCTATCGACATATCTTTCATTAGTTGAATGTTAGAATTATAAGCGTTCCAGTGGTTTCGTGTATGAGCGTAAGTCGGAAAACGTAAAATTGAACTTTTCAGAAAATTCAGACATCTACGAGATGAAACGCAGAACACAATTTTGTGAGACCGTTCGCGTTCGGGGTGTTGGTTGTTTATTAAGGCGGTGCGCGGTGTGCCTGTCGGTCAACGACAGCGAGAAAAATCTCCCGACTAGAGCAAACTTGATCCAGGATTAAGGGCTGATCGCTATTAAGCCACTCTCCTAATTGCGAGCTCGTGGTTGATATATTGAGGACAGTGCGGGTATACATATACGTATGTATAATCAGTCGATCAGACTCGCTATGCCAATACTACTGGCTGCACGCTGTCCGCCACAAGCTTACGGCTGTCGCCCCATTTTCTGAGGAATTTCCCGTCACTTGATCGACGCGTTGGAAACATTTTATTCTTCATCTTCCATCATGCATTAAAATTTTGTCGATTTTCAAAACATTTTATCATTCGAATTAACGAATTAATTAGTACAGCATTCGTTCTTCGATAAGCCCCTTTTCACTACCCATCAGTTTTATTGTAACTCCATAAAGTAATATTTTATACTTCTAAATTGTGAATGTTTTTTAGAATTAATCAAATAACGCTCAAGTTATGGTAGGGCATCAGAGGGCATCGCGCGATAATTGATCGACGTATCGACGATCTCTGAAACAACGACACACCTTTCCGCGATAAAGAAACGCTATGTTAAGGTCTGCGTTCTCTATTCGGAGGAATAATTTAGAAGTTACGATAAAGAGAGCGATTCAGAGTAAGATCGTTTGGCTTCGGTGCGAGGCGAGACGCCTCTTAATTAATGGTTGTTTGATGTTGCAGCGGTGAACGTGAACGAGTCGTGCTTTTTTAACGAACAATGCGAGGCGAAGGTGATCCAGACCGAGTGCAGGGACGGCCGGTGCATTTGCATCTTCGAGAAGATCCCGATGACACAGCCGGACGGCCTGACAGTATGCGTCGGTAAGGATGCGGTGAAAAAGAAAGAGGGATGAGAGACCAGGAATAGATAGATAGCTAGGGGATGGTAGCACAGCAAGTTCTGCGCACTTTTTAATGAGATTCCAGCGGCGCGGCGCGGCATTGCCAGAGAACGCGAGAATGAGACGTGTTCTCTGTTAATGGAATTCCGGCCTACAATTTCGCAGACTTCATTACTTCGTCAGCTGTCTCTTGTGATCAATTAAAGCGGCCGCGCACGCGGCGAACTTGGATGCCCGAACTGCAGAATTCGATTAAACAATCGAAACGCCGCCGCTGCGCTGCGCTGGTGGGGGGGGGGGGAGGGAAACGCGGAATTTCAAGCGAAAATTCGACCTCGGTTTTCCGACAGTTTTGCCAAGCAGATAATGCACCCTCTGACCCGACAAATAAAAATACAGCTCCGAGAAGTATCGACTAACTGAATTTCCGATTTTACAAGGTTTTCGTACACTCCGCGACAAAAAGATTGTACAAATAAATGGTTTTTTAGCTTTTCAAGTAGCATATTACATTGTCTGTGACCTGGATTGGACTTTGGCGGAGTTTACACCTTTTAAAAACGAATCACCGTAAAAGTATTTCAATTAAACATGCCGTTAATTGAAACGTCTTTTTTACTAGCTATCTGCCTTATTTTCTATTCCGCGAGGCTCAAACTCGAATACTTGAGAATATAAAGGAACAAGTTAGAATAAGGTCAGTTGCTTGACGAGCCGCATCCAGGGTTCCTTTGTCCCAGGGCTCATTCGAGAATGTAGTTCATGACTTGAAACTTGAATGTATCGTAGAGCTAGTGTCAAGTATTATTATTTTTTATTATATGTATAGATATTGCAAAATTCTATTCTTCTTTCAAAACAAAAACGTTCTACCGAAATTCCAACAAACTGGAAGGAAATGGAAATTTATTTTCTTTCTTAAAATATGTTCAATATAAAATTGAAAATAATATCATATAACAGGAGTTGTGTAAATTCTTCTAATCCCATTTTTCTCATAAATGCATAAGGAAATCACTTTGAGTGATTTAATCAACAATACGGAACACTGTTTCAGCCGAGCAGAGAGAGGAACCCAATCTGCAATACGTCGACGCGACGATGATCGGTGTCCTCGTTGGCATGGCCCTTATGTTCATCATCATCTGTGTGGTTCTTAGGCTTTTCAGCAAGTAAGTCATTCGTTTGCTTATCCTTCCCGTAGTAACTCCGAACTTTAGCAATTCCTGAAAATTCGACGATCAAACTTAGCCAACCGACCTACTTCCCCGGGAAAACCATTTCCAGCGGAAAATGGACTCCCACTGTCGCGTATCTAATGTGAATTTAATGTTTCCACCTTCCAGACTTTGCACGGGAAAAAATGTTACGTCCCCTGTGGCTCTGCTTTCGATCCGAACAAATTTATTCGGATTTACAGTTAGGAGCAAAACTGATCACACACACACACACACACACACACACACACACACACACACTTTAAATCAGAATAAAAAATTGATAAATAGTCGAAACAAAAATATTTACTTGCCGCCGATATTTTTAGATTTTTTATTCTTGTTGGTATAACACGCAAGTTTCGGACACGACAAAAACGACAATACATTACATGGCGAAGCTAGTCATTCTTATGTTCCAATATCGCGGAAAGCAGCATCATCTACTTTATACATAGTATTACAATTAGAATGAAATAGTCGACTAACAATGTTCTAAAAATTATGCAAATTGAAACGAGGATGCATCAATGCACGTGTGTGTTATTAATACACGTTGAAAAAAAACCACGATATCTAGGTAGAACCTCGTCGTAGCGACCTTTTCACTATTTTTCTTCTTTTCGCATTCGCGTTCGGCCGATCGATAATTGCAACACACCACGACGCGATGGCAAATGAAAAAAAGTGGATTGACGTCCAATCAGACGAATGCAACCCCTGCGCTTGCGTTATACTATTTAATACTAACAAGGGAAGGACCCCAAGTGTCCGACTTGGATTTTGATAATTTTTTGTGAGATGATGGTATATGGATCCCTAATTATGTATGCAAAATATTAGGTGTAGTTACTTCCCCTGTAAGTACATAGTTCGCATAACTCGGGTACTGTCTAGACTGTCTAGAGCGTAGCAGAAGTAGCAAATGCTACGGGCCCGCGCTGGCTTAATCCGGCACTGCCAGAGCACGAGAGAAAAGCAGCGAGAGGGGAACGAGGCAAGAAGAACGTCAGGTTACTTTTTCCCCCGTTCCCTTCTTCGCACGGTACAAAGCAGGATCGGCAGCCAAAGCCGAGGTCGAAGAAGAAGAAGAAGAAGAAGAAGAAGAAGAAGAAGAGTCTGCCGGGGATGGGGTTGATTTCAAAGTTGTTTTATTTGCAGGGCTCGCTGGCGCGACAATCGTACGATCTTCAACACACCTAATGCCCGTCTGATGAACGTCTCGTTGCTGAGGGAGAATAAACTGTTGCACCCGCAAGAGAGACGTGGTTCAAGGTCGAGCGTACGGGTTCCCTCGAGGCAACCCTCGATGGCCTCCTTACGCCCCTACTCGCCGAACGCCTCGCAAGGTGCGAAACACTCTCAGCACTCACAGCACAGAGTGAGCCGTACGGGTTTTTATTCATTCACTTACTAAGCAAGCAACTTGTTATACAGTGTCCCGTTGAAAAACGAAACGAGCAACTCTTTTACAAGCCGGTGTATATCGGGTGTTCGATGGAAATCGAGGCGCCTTCATCGCCACCGATATAATCAAGGGACCATAAAACCAAATCACTTGTGAACAGCAGCGTTTCTTATATTTATTCATTCGAAAGTATCACTTTTCTTTCGGAATCTATTCGTTCGTTTTGTCAAAGCAGCTTTTGTCAACAACAGCTACTTAGGGATAGTTCGAAGGTTCAAGGCAGCGTAGAATGCATTGTGGTCGATTGGAGAAATTGTATGCGTATCCAAGAGCATCCCTTAAATCAGGCATGTCAAACTCTTTTACCCTCAAGAGCCTCGTTAAAAACAGCAGACTCGAAATAAAGAAGAAACACATATATTTTTTTTAATAACATTGCAGTTACACATTCAAAATAACATATGTGCAAAACACAACAACATTACAATTGGGCTGCAATTATTTTTGAAATTGGTGGAAACGCTGGTCCGTTAATCTTGACCTTTTTAATGTTGAAAATAGTGGTTCGCGCATGTGTGTGCTACCATAACATATTGGGAAATCGGTTGACAAATAAATAATTGTAGAAATCTGGAATCCCAACATCCGTATATTTTTGTTGTGTGGTCGACGAATACAGTGTGACAAATGGCGATTTTATCTCGACAAAATAAAGTTAATCGATAAATATAGAATATATATCTGAACGTATTTACTGAAATTTTCGAGAACGATCTAAATCTCATTCTCGCAGATACATATACATTATACATTCAATTTCTTTCAATGATCCGCAATGCTTCGCGCAGTTCTCGCGTTAGTTAATTCACATTGTTAAATATGTACCTTGTTAGTCAACTTTGATATCGGTGACAAAGTGTTCGCAGTGAACTTCTCGAGGTAAACGTGAGTTCGATGAACTGTTTTAATAAACAAGTAGAACGTAGAAGTTTAAGCGAAGATCGATCGGAGAAAGTTCTGCTTTCTTTTCCGAGATATATTAACGGCACCGTTTTGCGATTAATATTTCAGATTCTATACGATAACAAACCGTTTGTTAATGAAAGTCGATTAACGGTGACGAAGCATTCCTCTAATCAGCCGGCGCGGCGCGGCGCGGCGTCGAAAATAGCTGTCTGCCATTCTATCGATTTCCGTAGAACATCCCATATATGTACGATATCTAGATACGAGTACATAAAGTAGGTGACTTACCTACTCTTGCTATCTTTACTTTAGACCTTCTGTTCAGCGCAGAATCCTTCTGAATTTCTCGCATGCACAATTGCCTGCCAAGAGGGTAGATATAATACAATAATAATTCTGCTAACACATCCTATTACAATGCGAGCGTGCATCGAGAATCGATGTGTTACATATTTCGGATGCATCGTTGTGACTGAAAACAGTTTCACGGTGTGTTTATATGTATAGTTATAGCATTCGAAGCGAGAAACATCCACAATAGAAAATCCGTAGATCTCTTTAAAACTATATCGGTAAACCTTGAAAAAGCTGTTCCTACAGTCAGTTGATTTTTCAGAAACAGAAATTACAGGATCAAGTATCGCGCCCAGAAACCGTAAGTTCATTGGGGAACATTCTATAGTAAAGACAGTAGATATACCTCTAACAGGAGAAATGTAAATAACTAATTGCACCTTGCGTTAATTAGTAAGTGAATGACTATCTCGAACCATCCCCCCAAAAGAAATATCGTTAGAACAATTATACATACATAGTCTCCTAACGCGATCCCTTCAAATTACTCGAGCAAAATGTTTCAAATAAAAATTCGGCTGCTCTTTACTTTACCGGACTCAACATTTTTCTCTTTCTTCTATAAAATATATTATGTACTTGGTATACATATAATCCAGTAGATTTGTATCCGGGGGAACCTGCAGGTCGAAGTTTCGATCCTGTAGAATCAGCGGTTCAGAAGTTATGGACGCTTAAAGTTGAGCAATTTGCAGTGTTTTTGACAGGTAAGGGCGCCGTCATATTGGTTTGTCCTAACGATCGCGCGATTACCTGTCAAAAACACTGCAAATTGCTCAACTTTAAGCAACCATAACTCCTGAACCATTGATCCTACAGTCCTACAGGATCAAAACTTCGATCTGCAGGTTTTCCGGGTAGAAATCTACTGGATTACATACCAAATACATCATAATTTATAGGAGAAAGGCAAAAATTTTGATTCCGGTAAAGTAGAGTTTACCCAAAAATCCATCCTGGTATCGAGCTGGTTACGCGACGCGGTCATTCATTTGTTTTTTTTTTTTGTTAGAATAGTTGATCGTTTTGTAGAATGATAAATAATGAATCGTTTCATCGTGTGATCATCTTGATACCCAGCAACTTTTATCTGAAACGTTTTATTTAATGTTAAATAATGTCGAATTATTATTTAATCTTAAATAAACGATCAGGGGGATTAGTCTGAATAGGGTAGACCCGGTAGACCATGGAATATGAAAATTTCGAGGGAACATCGCGGCTATAATTGGATCACGATCGAAGGATCACCAGAACGATGCATCCCTCTCGCCATAATCATGTTTCTCTTTTAATGGTTAAGTCAATTAATTTGACTCTCTTTGCAGTCGACCATCTATAGCAGTAGTCTGTTTAATGATCCCGTCTGTGACCGTTAAATCTTGATTATCATACTGTACTGTGGACCTATGAGGTGCTCTATTATAAAAACAAAAAAAAAACACTTTTCAAACATGACGCGTCCTTCGAAGAGGGTAAGTTTCGTATAACTACTTACCAGACATTATTACTTTTTACTCTTTATATATGCATATATATATATATATATATATATATATATATATATATATATATACATTAATATTAATATTATTGTATTTACGGTGTATCGTGTAGCGTGTTTTGTTGTGTTCTTGTTCATAGCACCGATGGTACTTACCCTCTTTCGGATACGTCAGAACTTCGAGTGTTGTTTCACTGTTTTGTCGGTCTGTTGTTTGTTCTTTCATTTATATGTTTTCTTTTTCTTTTTTTTATACGAGCCTGTTGAATATTCTTGTCGAATATTCTAGACCAGAGAGTTTCCTGTAACCCAGCGTATTCGAGGATCACGACTATAGTTGCTTGCTACAGTAAAAGAACATTGCTTGTGTCTCTATCGTAGAGAGATTGCGTTCGAATCATAGTCAATCCTGACTATAGATTCGTAACATATATATCAATTCCGTAGACCAACCCGAGAGGGAATAAGAAAGTTGTTATCCGATCGTTCCGTCAATTTTCGCGCCGTTTTCGCTTTGAAAATCCAGTTGTGCAAAAATCCAAAAATCCACAAGAATAAATAGGCTATCTTTTTGGACTCTATCGTAGAACCAATTTTTATTTTTCTATTCGTAGAAATTGTGTGTTCGTAATTATGTAATTTTCATTAGTGAAATTTTCTGAATTAGACAAACAAGTCCATGCATCAAAGCTTTACTATTAAAACATTTCTTTCCACGTCGTGCGGTAAACTAATTGCTCTAACTTCCCAAAAGAGTTCAAATCGTATGATCAAACCGAATATTAAAAAAGTTATCGTCTTCTTTACGAATGTCCGAATATTAGTGGGAGTCACTATACATACTTAGCTGTTGCGAATCATTTACCGTTGCACGAGCTTCTTCGCTTGACCATGAGAGGAACTTGTTGCAAGCTTGCACTTTGGGATTCGCGAAGGCGAACGAAACGATCGGATGTAGGAACGATCGCGTCGAACGATTGCAACATGGATCTAGGATTTGCTGTTCGACGCGATATCGAATGATTTTTTTATTTCCTCCGTGTAGTATGAGCAACTAGTAATTAGCGTTGCGAGACACGAGTTGCGGCGATGAGAATGGACAACACGCACTCTCGAGTACATATTTCCATTATCGCACGGAGTTCTGAAGTAGTTTCTAAACGGACCGGGTTGCACTCGATGGAATGTAACTCGGTCAATTGACTCGATTACACGGTAAGCTAGACTATCGATCGGGTTCGCCGGAAATGAATAATAAGTCCCGCATGCCACGCAATACTTACCAATACGCTAACTCCTATACAGGGTGAGTCGCCTAACGTTATCACCTCAAATATCTTCGTTGTTCTCAAAGATACGTTAAATGTCTTGAGGACAAAGTTGAATGGTAAAATGGGACTCGCACGATACCAGGGGCGGATTAAGCGGTAAGCGGACTAAGCGGTCTGGGGGACCCCGCGGTTTGATTTTGGGGGTCCCGTGCTCGTTGCAGAAAACGTTAGGTTGGAAAATTGTGCAACAGCCCTGGCTACCGTTAACAGGCATCTTTACTAAAAAAAAATTTTAATAGTTTCTATCTCCTAAACGCATAGTTTTTTTTTTAATTTGTTTTTTAATATTGCATTGTCACCCAGTTCTGAGCTATGTTTAAAGTTTCAAGTCTCTAGCTCATTGGGAAGTGGTTTAAAATTCGATTTCAAGATTTGATGCATACAACAACGACAACGACATCTCGGCAAGCTAATATAAGCGTGGTAAAAAAGAAAAGGTCAT
This sequence comes from Lasioglossum baleicum, assembly GCF_051020765.1. Taxonomy (NCBI): domain Eukaryota; kingdom Metazoa; phylum Arthropoda; class Insecta; order Hymenoptera; family Halictidae; genus Lasioglossum; species Lasioglossum baleicum. The sequence continues at coordinate 12,114,323 of NC_134944.1, forward strand.
TCATTGTTGAATGTATAATGTATGGCCTCTAACATAAGTTGCACTCTGTGGAAATTCTGATTACTTTTCGTTTTTGGGTATAACTTTATGAAAGTTTTTCTTCAAACTTTCTTTTAGGGGGGCCTCGAAATTTTGACCGCTTAGGGCCCCCAGTTGGCTTGATCCCCCACTGCACGGTATCAATAAAATTTTTGTTCTTATGTCATTTTTTCAGAGGTATCAAGGTCACCTTCATTTTTTTTTTAATGGAACCACCCTTTAATATTGAGGTGATAACGTTAGGTGACTCACCCTGTACATATACTCGATAAACAACGCGCGGCTTGTTACAACTTGTTACTCGATCGAGAGGAACCCGGCGAACCCGGACCGCGGGATTTCATATACTCTGAAATTCCACTTATCGAGCACTTTTTCAAGTTAGTCGACTGCATGCACGTGCACGCAATGGCGGCCGGGAGTAATGCACTATGAACACCGTGGATCTTTTATGAATAATGAAACTTTAATCTCATGAGAGTTGAATTTCGATTTAAATTGGATTGGATTGGATATAGTGAGAGAGAGAGAGAGAGAGAGAGAGAGAGAGAGAGGGATTGAAAGTTGAATTTGAATTTTGATTTAGATATGCGCCGATAATTATGAATTTTCTAAAATCGCGGACGCCATTGCAACGTTTCGGACCGCGACGAAGCGCCTGCTCGGCACGAGAACGGTTTCTACAACGCTTCTGAACTTTTACTTTGGCTTTTCGTGTGATGTCGACTCGCTGTCGAGCCAAAGCACGCGATACTTTAGCGAAAAAATCTCTGTCGCCAGGGTCACGAACAGGATCACGACGCGGGAGCCGCGGCAGTAGCGGAAACGCGTCGGCCGTCTCAACAAAGTCGAACAAGTCACCACCGAATAACCAGCCGAGTAACATGACGGAAACTGTTTTGGATAACGTCACCGTCGAAATTCTCGATGCGAAGGCGTAGATTCGAGATAGGCTAACGAGAAAACAAAAAGAAAAAGAGAACACCAATCCCGACCCTTGTTCAAGAAGCTCTCTTTTCGTATAAAACGTTCACCCACCCCTCTCATTCCTTTCTTTTTCTATTCTAGCGAGAATTTTCCGGTTCATCGTTCTACGCAAATCTCCTCTAAACTACTCTAAATCGCGACAACACGATAAGCTGCTATACAGCGACCCGATAGAGCTTCGTCGCGGCAATGATTTCATCCGGATGATATATGTATAATCGAGGGAGACCGTCACGTTCAGATAATCATTCTTTACCGAGATAATCACTCTTTAATCGATCCACTGATAAACGGAGAGCAACGGATCAGGATGCGCCGGAAGCTCGCGTAATTTTAACATTATTATACAAATCGAGGCTCGATTCGAGTGTGTTTCGAGAGCTAGGAAAACCTTGAACTCGGTAGGTCGTCGCAGATTCCGCTGTCTTCTATAAAAAGGAAAAAAAAACAAACGAGAAAAACCCGTACAGTTTTCTACGACAAAAAAAAATGAAGAGGGAAAAGGAAGCTTAGGTAAAATCTATTCGAACAATTCGTTCGCTGTTCTGGAATTCCGTCGTGGGGAACGATCGCGAGTGAGACTTGTTCGCCAAATCGTTCGTGACACAGTTTCGGACCAAAACGAAATCTGCGCGCGCGCTTCAAAGCTGATTCTTCTAGGTATGTAATAAACAAATAAAACGATTCGTATCCTGCAACGATGCACAACGAGTTCAATCGGTCGTTCTACGCCCGGCCAGAATGGCGTTGGCCTGTAATCCTTGTGTTAAAAATCGTTCGGAAAGCCTCAGGGCTCGAGAGATCGAGGTGGTTTGAGCAGAAGGGACCCCGGCGAAGATTGCTTGGTCCCGGAAGCTGTGGTTAGGCGATTAATCAAGCCGTCATGCGTCAGCTGGACTGATAGCGAGCCGACGCGCGAAACAGGAAGAAAAACTTGGGGAGATGGCGCGTTCGATCGAATCGCGGTATGGATCCTCTCTATACGGATCGATCCACGTTCTCATAGATCCGCGCCGCTTTTTCGAGAAGCCAACACGACAGGGACCAGACGACAAAAACGCGTTTGAACCGACATCCTGGGAGTAACGTAGCGACCAACTCGCGGTTTTTTCTTAAGCACCGTCAACAGTAGCTTTATATCTGTAGAATCCACGGTACACGATATTGATGATCGATCGGTAAACCGCGCGTTAAATCTAGGCAACGGGAGGATTGCTTCACTATAGTTAGATCGACTTTTTCATTGTCGCTTCGCGATCGACCGTTTCGATTCATTGAACAATGAACCTCGTAGGCTCTCGTTTTGCTAATTAGCCTTCCGTCGGGCACAGGCGATCTGACACGAGCATTTAGAAACCTCGCCCCGCTCCCAGGCGACCTTGGCACATCGCGGTCCCAGTAGCCTCTTTCAAATGCAATATTTCCCTAACAGCAATATAAACAAACTTAATTAGGTGTTTACTATGTTTTTTGAACGTATGCCCATCAAGCATACTGCGCGCTTGGCGGTCCCAGTCCCTGCCTCTTTGGGGAGGATCCAAATTAGGACCGACCTTCGAGTATAGACGACGACAAGCGCGATGTTTCCCTAACAGCGGTATAAGAAACTTAATTAGGTGGTTGCTATGTTTTTCGAATGTACGCCCACCTCAAGCGCATCGCGCCCGACGGAAGGCTAACCTAAGGAGACTCGCTCACTCGTATACTTGGATTAGACTGTAATACGACGCGACGCTTTCAACGATTCTCATTCTAAGGATCTCTCGTCGGACTGGTAGATGAAACCGATTCCACTTAGTGGACTGATTCGGACACAGGTTCTCGGACTATGCTCCAAACCATATAGCGGATAGGCTGAAGAAACCGCGCGTCCAAGACGCGCCACCAGCGTCTCTATCGAATCGCACAAGATCACACGTTTATTCAGAAGCTTCGATCGATCTGTTGTACACACACACTCAACACCGAGATACTCATACCGCGCACTGATATATACATATATATGTTACACATCGAAATTCATCCTCTTCGAGTCTCACGGGAGTAATATACACACAGAGACAGAGACAGAGACAGACAGACAAACATGTGGACGTTACGAACGGAGGATCATCGATATTCCGGTACGATTGTATCTCAACAATTTAGTGCCTGCGCTATCGCGTGTACAGCGTTTTATGCAAGGAAAACGGAGATCAGACGTATATGTATATGTATATAAAGAGCAGATCTTATATATGACTATCAGTACAAGAGAGATACAAAAGAGGAATCTATTATATATATATATATATGTATACACGCATATACATGACGACAAACTAGGGTCTCACGACTATTTGCACTATTTGTAGGATTACTTTTCTCGAGAACGCCTAGCGATCGTATCCACTCTGTGATCTATGTGCAACGTACAGCTACAAAATACAAGCATTCTTCTTGCTACCGTCGTTGTTACCGATATATTATATTCTTAACCGATATCTAGGATAATTAGGCGTTCGAGGATCGTGTATAAGCGACTTCGCTTAGTTTATTATCGTCCCGCATCACTCGGAAAGCATATTGTCCACCCTCCCTCCCTGTTCGCACCTGGCCGATTTTGTATAGCATTCGGGAGAGGAGTCTCCTTCTTTTTTTCAACGATTACGCTAGAGAAAAATCGCCGTAAGCTCTAGTAAGAAACTCTAAGAAATCTAGCGTAACAAGAGAGAGAGAGAGAGAGAGAGAGAGAGAGAGAGAGAGAGAGAGAGAGAGAGAGAGAGAGAGAGAGAGAAGAATAAAACCTGGAGGAATCGGTCTGATCCGCGAACGAAATTCGGGGAAGGTTTCCGTTTTCGGATAGAACGTTCCCTCCGGGTCCAAGTTCTTCGTTCTCGACAACAGGTCGTCGACCATCACACTCAGCCGTGGAAAGTAATCGTCCGCTTTAAAAGAAACAAAACTAGAATTAACGTTAAAGAACCGCTAGGAACGTAAAATATCGATCTTAAGACGCTTCGTGTCGTTAGTTTCCCTCCACCCTTTACGAATAGGACAAACAAAAGTAAAAAACACAATTGAAACAAGCAGGGTGCCTCGTCTTCGTCAAAAGAAAGACGCTCGTTCACTTTTTCTACGCCTCTAATATTCTACCGTGTCGTAGTGGCCGGTACTTACCTCGTAGCGTATTATACCGGAAGTCAGGCGCAAACTCGGTTTTATTCGACCTTACTTTTCTCTCCAGTAGAGTCTCTCCTTCCTTCGTGCTCGCCCATGGGATCCTAGGGTTCGTTTCAAGGACGCAGCGTGGATCGCACGACATGGTAATCCAAGTATGGGGAAGTGTTTGGATTACCGTCGTCGCTCCCGCGAGGATCTCCCTCGATCGGATACACGCGTATATGTAGATTTTGCAGGATCACGGGGATTCGATTCCTGAAACATCCCAAGAACAATGATTAGACAGAGACGATCATCATCGACGAGATAATTCAATCTCGAGGAGCGCGAGCCCGTGAATCTGATGATCGATAGCGATCCACAGGCTCCGCGGGATTTTTTCTTTTTGTATATATCCTACACACACATGTTTCACGCCGTATCAAACCTTTGATCTTCGAGATCCTATGCGAGTATTCGCATCTCCACGTAGCGTTAATAAGTTTGTTATTAATCATTCACACCGCTTGCTTTTTATGATAACTCGAGAACGGCTTCGAAGATATTATTATAGGATTCTCCGGGGACTAGTATAAGTCAGTCCCCGTTGTACTCCACTTGTTTTATGGGATTCCGATCCGTCCTCTTTGATTCGACTGGCGGGTCGGTGAAACATTGTGATTCGACTATGACTATAGCGTCAAATGATATTAAATGATTGATACATCTATATATGCATAATGGTTCTCACACACAGTTGCAGGAGACACGGACACACATATAAGCATACATATTATGTACCACGGAAAACGGCGATGCAATTCGTGAAAAATGTAGCTCCGCTTTCGACTCTAAGGCGTAACTTCGTAAGGATTAAGCTCTATCGATTACTGCGCTACGTTGATATTATATATAACTTTTAAGATTATTATTATTATTACTATTATTATTATTATTATTATATAATGATACAATTTTTAGCCAGCAACTTGGAATCTACGGAGATTATATATACAATAATATATTATATATATACTTTTCAGAGATTACAACGTATCGAGACAAACATATTTAGAGAAAACTTGAAACGCAAGGATACCGCGTAGCGATTAGAGTATCCTAGATAATCGCGTGGATGGGTGCGGGTAAGATTGTATGCGAGTCTCTGATTTTTTGAATTTTCAATATTTTATAACGTGTCCGGTATGCGACGAAAGTGTATGTACGTATCGTATACGTATCGTATTGTTTACGTTTACGGCTAACGGTATGTATAGGCACGTATGTTATATATTATGATAATATCATTGAACTTTTAGCGATATACTACCCACACTATTTTATTAGCGGCTTAGCCTACCTTGTAACCTTTATATTATACATTTCATATTATAGCTTATAACGGATAATTGATTAATGATCTATTACGATTGTATTTGAAACTTCATTATATTCCAACTCTTCGAATTCATTTTAATAAACTTATTACACTGTAGCCGGTCGCTTAATGTTTCCCCCACCGATTTTCAGGGGGAAGGGGAAGAGAGGGCTGTAAGGCAAAACAGTGCAAGTTTCTTAAAACATTTTATATTTGATGCCTCTATTCAAAGAAAATAAAAGTCGCACGAACCCACGATGAAATTTTCCCAATTCAATTTTTCATGCCCTTTTACTAGTTTATGCATGACTGCCAATTATTGCTCAATAAAATCAAACTGGATCAATTTCATCCGTGTGCATACACACTTTTCTGTAATGTCAAAAACTTAATCAATATATTATGCGGAAGAGTTAACAGAAAAATTGGTCCAATCGTCCAATGTAAATCATCTTACACAGAGATGAGAGAATTAAATAAATATTCGGGCATTGTTTCCTCGTTTTGTCTTTTTATAATAGAAAACACTCAGAATTCTCTATAGAATTTATATCAACACTCTCTAAATGTAAAATACTCTTAAACGTACGGCTTTGAAATATTTACACAGTCTGTAAATACTGTACAGAATAAAGTCTGGGTCTACTTGTAAGAATTTTTAGCTCTCCAGTCGAGGAACTCGTCGAAATCGGACTCGCCGTCGCTCGAGACATCCTCATCTGTGTTCATTTGTTTCCTATCTGTTGCTTGTACTTGTTCCTTACGTTTCACAAGATCCATTACTCTGTGGAAACACGAATCGTTTCTTAATGACAGCCAGTGAAACTTAGTTATCTATTTAATTACCTAGACCAATGCCGTATTTGTTCTTCTATTTCATCCAGCTGTCTTTCTGTAGTCGCCTCCTCCTGATCGTCTGCAATGATCTGTGCAGACTGTGCGGTTTCTTCTTTGATTTCTTTCTGGAACTTCTCCCATTCTTCTTCTATTGGATTTTTGTACTCTACGTTGCGAACCTAAAACCGGGAACATTATAAATATTTATACGGAATAACTGCCAAGCCCATTATTAATTATTAGACTGCATAAAGATTTATGCATTCAAAATTCAAGATGTCGATATACGATTTCTCTACTGTTCAAATCAGTAAGGGAAGAAATAACAATTTTCATTTTGCATAAAGATCCGCAGTCTATCAATTATCAGACTTATTTCATAATCCTCGATTACTTTGGCATCTAAGACTGGATCGTCGAAGAAACCTTCTGGTAGAACTGTCTGATTTGCGTCCTTATTCTTATCCTTTTCCTTCTCCTCTGCTTTCGTGTGTTTCGTGTCTTTATCGTTCGCAATGTCTTTGTTTTCCAACTTACTGGTTGTTACCGATGCATTCGTAGGTATAGAACCATTGGATTGCTTAGGACTATCGAAGAAGTCTGCTGGTAAATTCGACGCTATCTGTGCCGACTGGGGTAGAGGGTTCTTCAATATCCCTCTTACTTTTTTATTCGCCGAAGACTCCTGGGAAGGAGACACAGGCCTTTTGAACGTGTGCGTCGTAGTCTTTGTTGCAGCTTCTAGCTTAGTCTTCTTCGCTAACTCTATGTTCTCTTTGTGACTCTTCGAGTTCAAGTGAACCGGCCAAACTGTTTCACTGCGCACAACAGCTTTACATAGAATACACATCAGCTGCCCTGCATCTGTATACGTGTTTACCATGGTTAAGGATTTTTTATAATATAATATACATATTTCTCACGTTGACAATCGACATTTTGATTATCTATCGAAAAATTCGAATAAACGCTATTTCGTACTGACATAAGAAAAAAGATGTAGCTCTTAACCTAAAAATATGCGAAAAAGAATAACGAAAAGGATATTTTGCTAACGGCGATTCAATTTTTTTGACAACGCCCAATTTCTTTTTGTGATCGCTCATCGCTTTACGCAGATCATCTTGCGTTAATTTCCGTTTCAGTGACATTTTCAGACGCAAATTATACTCTCGAATCACAGATGCACCTCTTCCGTTTTAGGTTATGTTTCGGATTTATATATTTACATACATGCAACATGCAACGCAAATCACGCGAATATTGTGCGTTGTGCTGGTTGTGCACAGTTGTGCACCACTGATATATATGTAATATATATCATCACCTTTAAAGGTGGTACATACGTGGATAGTAGGGTAGGGGCACTTTGATTCAAAAGGAACAAACGAGAGCACATGGAAAAAACAATATAGACCCGATAAAAATTTTTAGCTATGAAATAGAACCACAAAGTCTAAAGAAAAAAGTTCCAAGTCATATCGAATGTTTTATTTTCACAGCATTGGCTCGATGTAATTGTCGATTTTTAATATTTTATAGAGCAATTGGTATGATCTCTACGGAACAAAATATTATAAATCGAGAATTGCGCAGTATTTTTTTAGATGCGCCTGCGCAGTTTTTGTTTAGATGCGCTTGCGCCATCTACAATTTGCCGTAAAAGTCGATTATTTTTACAATTTTATAATCGATTATTTGTAAAAATCGGATGTTGAAGAATCGATTTTGAAAATCGATTTATTTTATGAAAATAATCGATTTTTAAATAATCGATTAAAAATTGACATCTATATATATATATAGATTCAAAGTTGTATAGATTATAGTTTGCATCAGATCAGCTGAGATCTGGCAAAAATATGATCTTGTTGTCATTTTTCATTATACGTAAAGGCTTTTCGTGTTGCTGAGCGAATTAGAAATGGAGGATATTTTGGAAATCTCTGACGAAAACCTATTCAGTCGAGTTGGACCTTGTAAAACATGTGTCGCAGAAATTCCAAATTCGGAATTGTTAACGATGCTCGTGAAATGCGTAAATTTTGCAGCGGTAAAACACAAGGATCAAAGAAGGAAGGACCCGGCAGAAACGCCGTACATAAATCATCCTATAGGTTCGTGCCCCTTTAATTCTCATTCATCTCTCGTATCAATTTAACATATTTTTCACTTCATATAGAATGATGTAGAATGTAGAACAATTGATGTTTAGGTGTTGCGAACATTTTGGTTCAAGAAGGTAACATCCACGATCCGGCTGTAATTCTGGCTGCTCTGGTACATGATACTGTGGAAGACACAGATACGACGTTCGATCTATTAGAAGCTGAGTTTGGCAGAGAAGTTTGCGATATTGTTAAAGAAATAACGGATGACAAAAGTTTGCCAAAGGCAGAACGTAAACGGCTGCAAGTAGAAAATGCTCCTAATAGAAGTTTCAAAGCTAAGCTAGTTACGTTAGCGGATAAATTGTATAATTTGAGAGATCTCGAGAAGTCCACGCCGAAAGGATGGACACCGGAAAGAGTGAAAGAGTATTACAAGGTATGGTCTGATCTTGTTCGATATTTAAACAAATTTGAACCAAATATTAAATTACAGTGGGCCAAAGCTGTGATAGATGGATGTCGTACGACTAATTTCAGTCTAGAAAGAGAGTTAGATCTAATATATGCAAATCGAGTAGCTAGAGAGAGGGAAACATGTGGATGTAAAAGATTTTCACTGTCGGACTGTGAATGGTCTGGTAATTGATACATCAAAAGTTTACTCGATAAGTATACAAAAAAGAAAACCTGTCTTTCTAACAATTTACAGTACAGCAATTCGGTATTGTATAATACTCAATAATATAACGAATGTTTTCATAATTGAAAGGAAATTACATAAAAAATGATTACATATAAAGCTTGCGAGAATATTATGTACCAGATGCGTATGTACAGAATATTTTTTATAAATTATACCTAATCTTTGTTACAATGCTCTTGCTGGAACAACTTCATGTATTCCGCAAGTGTCTCTACCTCCTTTACGGTAACAGCATTGTACAAAGATGCTCGAATTCCACCGACAGATCTGCAATAAACAATAACAGGTATACATATAACTTATTCAGATAGGAAATCTCCATGGCCTTATTGTTGCAGTATTTTTTAAGTGAGGCTGACCTGTGACCTTTCAGCTGAAGCATCCCGCGCGCGCTTGCACCTTCAAGGAATTTCTTCTCGAGCTCCTCATCATCTTTGCCTATTCTAAACGGCACATTCATCCTACTCCTTACATCGGGCTTCACCGGACAGGAATAGAATCCTTTAGACTGATCGATCACCTCGTATATTTTCTGACTTTTTATCATTGCCAGCTTCTCCATTCCTTCAACACCCCCGTGCTCTTTGATCCATTGAAATACCAGTCCCACTGTGTATATTCTAAGCGATTCAAAATCATCTTTTTGTTGCTCCGACATAAATATTATCGATAAGATGGTTTTATCGTGAATGCTTACTGAAATACTGGCGGCGTATTGTGCAAGGAGTTATCTGCTGCCATTACAGTGTAATCCAGCACTATTGGGCAGACCTTCATAGCATGATTAAGAACATCATCGCGCACTATTACCAGCGTCACACCCGCCGGACCAATGTTCTTCTGGGCACCAGCGAATATAACTGCAAACTAAATATAATATTATTGTTACACTCCCTGTGTGTGACAAAAGATTTAGGATTTTCTAGAAGACACATACTTTTGAGATATCTAAAGGTCTCGATAGCATGTTCGACGACATGTCGGCAACAAGGGGTACCCCATTCGTCTCGGGAACGTAATTGAACTCGACTCCTGAAACAATTATTCTGCATGAATAAATCGTGGATCTCGCGTACTATGCAAATCATATTATTATTGATTTACCGTGAACCGTCTCGTTGGCACAATAATAAACGTATGATGCATTTCGATCTAAATTCCAAGTAGACGGACCCGGCACCTCGGTGTATTTCGTTGTTTTTGGAAGAACCAAGTTCACTTTTCCGTACTTGGCTGCTTCCTTTGCCGCCTTGGCCGACCATGATCCTTGAAAATTTTTTAATCTAGTTAATCATTTCTTTCCGAATTGTTTCAAACAACATCTTTAAATTCCCGTTTTGATATAGTAGAATCATTGAGAATCATTAATATAGGATTAATAGATAAAAGTGTTGAATAAATTAAATTCCTAAAACTGTGGAATTTACCAGTCACTATGTAGTCTGCAGTACCGGTGGTCATCATGTTCAAAGGAATGGCCGCAAATTGTCCGGTACCTCCCCCTTGCATAAACAAGATTTTGTAATTGTTGGGGACTTGCCTAAAAAATCGAACCAGTCAATTTTGATTTTTTGATTTTTAATGAAATTCGAATTTATTCTTCATCGTAACTTACAGTATTTCCCGCAAGGTCGCCTGAGCATTTTCGATAACATTTTTGAAATCGTTCGATCGATGACTCAACTCTAAAATGCTGATCTGCGTGTTTCCAAACGCGAGAAGTTCCCTCTGTACTTCTTTTAATACCTACAAATATTTATTGTTAATTGACATCTTAAGTGGCGCACGCGATAGTTGAATTAATGAGTTTGACCTCTACACTGGTTTCACTCTGAGAAAATGCCTAATTTCGTTTTATAGAGAATCAAGATGAATTAATTAGTAAATAAAGTAAATCATTCGCGGTACCTCGTGTGGAAGTTTGGCTGGTCCGGCTCCGAAATTAATGACGGGGTTCATACTTTGATTGGTCATCGTAAGTCGCTGTTACCGTGCTCGGCGGCTGACACGAAGAGACTGGAAGAGACTGATATGTAGATCCAGTATCCAGTACAGAAACCAATTTCCGATTCAAGTCTCGTTATCTCTTCGTGAATGTCTCAACTTTATCTTGTAATGATTCTTCCCCCTCTATTAACGCGGATGTATATATTTACATATGTTGCAACGTGTTCACGAATAATTGCGATTTCCAAACGATCTCTTTAATCGCGTAGACCGTTCCGGGAAAATATATATATATTTTTCCCCGTCCACCGTCTCTTTCACTTTCTCTTGCCAATTTTACTTCGCTAATAATCTCTTTATGTAACCGGGAAAAGAATAAAAATCACTCACGCGTGTGATCAATACCGCAATCTCTAACCGCTCGGTATGTTATTTCAATCTGTTTTGTTTGATGTATACAAGACACTTGTTGAACAGGTTCTGTCATCGAGCCGCGAAACACCGCGAAACTTGAAATATTCTCTTTAATTATAAATAGCAGACTACGGATTTGATGCATATTTCTGATAAAAATATTTTTTTCTCATAAATAAAACCTATATAATAAATGTAGAAATTTGCGTATTTATGGTTTCAGTGTAAGGAAGATATTATTGTTATTAGGAAATGATGATAAGTTTCCACTGGTTTCTACGCGCTGATAACATACCCCCCGCAATGTCTTATCTCCGGGTTATGAAAACAGATTATTCGACCGGCTTCTGACACGTGATACGTCACCGGATAAATCTAGATCATATAATAAGATGTTTCTTATCTCTGAAGAGTTTATAAACAAGCCTCATCATTTTAAATTGTTTTAAATTCTTGCTTATCTGTTTCTCCAAAAAACAAAATTCAAGCACGAAGTAGGTATTCGATCAGAACCGAAACTTTCTACTTCTTCGCCTTCTTCGTTACTGCTTCTTTACCGATAAACTCTCCGAGATCGGTCGATAAAACAGAGAGCGACGCCGCAGTGGCCGCATTCAAAAATGCAAAAACGCGGGAAGTCACCGACGAGCTCGTCGCGTCGCGCGTCGGTGAGGAAATACCATACAGATTCTGTTGAATTGAATTTTACTCGAAAAATTGCTATCATCGTTGTCCCAGATTCGTGGAAAATTCCATATTTATACATTTGACAAACAAATAAGACAACAAGAAGAGATTGAAAAAACCAGCTGGGGTTTCGTTTCTATGTAGTCAAGTTCACTGCAAACAAGAATTGACAAGAATGCGCTGCAAGCAACTTTGTAATTTGTAAACAAGTCGGTAATCGTTCAAACCAGTTCAAACGATACTGCACATACATGGAGAATATTTATTATTTTTGCACTATGGGGCTGTGTTTGTAGTTTTCGTATTCGTGAAAATCTTTAGGAGCAGTCAAATATGGATTCGTTTCGAACGTTTATGAACATTTTCACGAGAGGTGTGAGAGAAAGAAACGCCAGCGATCTTACAGAAATTTTGGAGGACAGTAAAACTTATTTTGAAAGATTATCGAAGGACGACAGAGGTATGTATGAATCATTAATTAATTAACACTACGTTCTGAACGTTCTGCTTGTTGTATTTTATTTTACAATAACGTTTACTAATGTTTTACATTATTCTTTTCCAGAATTGGCGTTATCCATATTTTTCGATAAACAGGAAGGTATCCTCTGTTTCCTTGAAAATGAATTTAACACATTGAAGCCTGACAAAAATTTTGATACAGTGATTAAGAATGCGTTTCGTCTCCTCGAATTTGTTATAGAACAATTTTCAGAAATATTTCTGCCATACATCGTTGACACTAAAGTATCGTATCACGTTTCATATATTAAACAATATAATTCAGATATATTATAAGTATAATTTGTTACAGAACATATGTCAGAAGGTGCTGGAAACAAAATGTTCGTTGTTGATTAAAAAACCAGCTTGCAATGCTTTCATCAAGTTAATCGAATTATTTAAGGAACACGAAATGGAATTAGGCAAGACTATAGAAAAATTGGTATCTTTGTTTGCTATGGTAGATATAAAAGGTAAAAGTTGATTGTTCGATAATTCGATCATACCGGTAACTTTATGTAAATGCTGTTTGTATATTATTCCAGAGAGAAGTATATGGTTCTCCGTGATTGCCAAGATCATAAGGCATAGACCAGATCTGTTGGAAATACATGAAAATGCAACTGCCATTTTTCGGCAATTAAGAAACGACTTTATAAAGCAGGTATACAATACCAGAGAATAACTGTAACGTATACATTTTTATTCTTGGATTTATGATTCTAGAATAATCCTCGAAACACAGTTCGGTCGACCGATATATTTCAAATATATTTCGATGTTTTTTCGGACTTATTGAGAGAATTTTCGGAAGACCTGGAAAGAGAACATTACGAAGAACTGTATAGCTGGGTTAAAGAGTTCAGTCGTCCGGAGAGATATCAAGTTAAAAAAATTGCGATGAGATCCGCAGTGAACTTGTTGTCCCGTCATATCTACCTGTTCCGTGAATTTGTCTACGCCGATTATGACCATTGGTATAAACTATTAATCAATCTTGCTCAAGACAAGAATACGCAATGCAGCGAATGCGGACAACGCGCTTTGAGAAACTTTTATAGATCGATCGGGGAAATGTTGAAGAAGAAAACTTCCGAGGAAGACAAAACTGTATTTTTGGTAAATTTCTATTGAAATATTTCTATTATTCTAATCGGATAGATAGAGAAAGAGAGAGAGAGAATCATTGTGATAATCGTGACCTTTATGTTTTAGTATTTTAAAAACTTTTTCGAAAAACAATTGGAAGATAACCAAGAAGTAATTGCAAATATACGTTTTGTAGTATACGGCTTCAGTCAGATGGCTGCTCCATGTAAAAGGTATCTCACGCATAACGATGTGAGAGAAATGTTTTCTCTGGTTGCCCATTGCGCTATGCCACTTTGTTCCAGGTACGCGAGCTACGCATTGAACCCTAAGCACTCGAGCGGTGACTCTGAGGCGCCGCGAGTAAAAAAAGTTTGGGAAGCACTGATCCAAGTAGTTATCTCGTACACTAATTAATAAATTAAATGTTTGCAGAGAAAATTTGGGACAATTAGACTTGGACAGTATTTGCGATTATCTAGAAGCCTTGTCTGAGATAATATTGCACATGTCGGAACTATCGATCGATCAGATCAACATCATTTCAAAGCTCAGTATTATTTTAATTAAAAGGTTTCCCGAACTTCCCATAGTGAATCGAAATTTTGCGATTCACTCGCTGACGAAAACGATCGTGAACATTCGGACAGTTAGCAAAGCCTTGTTAGAAGAGTTTCTATATAATTTAAGTACGTATATTTCTATGATTTCTAACTATTTATTTAAACATAATAACAACATTTCTTCTTTTTACGTAGTTTATAACGGAATAATATGGACCTGTTCGCACACTCTACTCGTCGACGCAGAATTAGAACGGGAATTGAAACGCCTCGACGAGCTACTAATGTGCTACAAAAATTATTTACCTTTGTGGTCACAGCTTTTGAAACGAGAGTGGTATAAACCACACGAGTACATTGTACAAGACGTGGTTGATTCAGCAATACACGTGTGCATCACGCTAATCACGAAATTAAATCTAAACACGAGAGTGAACGACGATAACATATTCTCGGACGCGAGCTTTTCTCAAATTGCCGAGAACGCGGCAGACTTTCGAATGTTTGTCAACATCGTCGATTTATATGTCGATATAATCAATAAATTAGAGTCCTCGTTGTTGACGAGAACTTTGCACAGATTCCTATTAAAGTTCATCGATATGTCTTACAAGCGGCCTCTTGTATCGGGCTTTTACAAATTAGTGTACGCAACGTTCAAACATATTCCCAGTTTAACCGAAGACGAGAGTGAAACAGAAACACTGGAGTTGTTATACAAATACTTGATTAACATATTGAACTTGATGCCTACGTTCACAGGCGAATTGTTGACTACTTGTTTATCCCTAATTCTAAACGTACCAGAGATGTATATAGAGCGCATACTGGACAGTTCGATTCCAACGTTCAAGATAGCTTTAACTGTGGGATTAAGCGATTTCGAAGTAGCTTGGACCGCGTTGAACGCGTTGGAAAGATGGTCGAGCTGTTCGAACGATCAACAGAAGAGTAAATTTCTGTTAGAGATTGTACCATTCTTGGAGCCGTATTTAAACAGCGGAGAGAGCTACGTGGAGATGTCACAGGATATAATTAAATCCGAGAGGAAAGTTATCAAGCGTATCGTGCTCAGAGACAACGAGAAAACATTAGAAAAATTTCAGATGAGAGTTCTATTATTTATCGCGTCGCTTGACACCGATGCGTTGATGAGTTTCGTCTACAAAAAGTCCATGGATATAGGAGCCACTTGGGACAAGAAAGATTTGCTCAAGTATTCGCTGTCTCTGTCCGATGCAGAGGTGGATATTTATTTCGACAAAATTCTACCAAGGCTGACTGAATTAGCGCGAAACTCTGGGGACAGGCGAACGAAGATCATCGCCTGCGAAGTGCTGCATTCTATGGTAATGTTGATCTTGGGGAAAACATCGAAGTCGAATCTGGATAAATTCGCACCTCTGTACAACATAATATGCCCAGCTTTACTTAGCTTAGGCTGCGATTTCGATGAAGCAGCTAGGCAAATCTTTCAGCCTCTGATGCTGCAGCTGATGCATTGGTTGAGCTCGAAATTCATGCTGAAATCTCTAGCGACCACGTGCTTCATAGATTCGGTGTTCGAGGCTTTGAGCAATGACTCGAACTCTTCGCTCAGGGAGTTCTCCGGAGCGTGTTTAGCCGAATTTACTAAATGGTCTATAAAACAGTCTAACAACGACAGGAGAGGAACTGAATCAAACATCGACGAGGTTGTAAACAAAATGATGAATTTCGCGGTTCATCCGTCTACGTGCAAACGAATAGCAGCCGCAACAGCTTTCAATCATCTTTACGCTATCCTACGGGAAGACGAAACAATTGTTTCTGTATACTGGCTGGAACTTTTGTATTGCTTCGTGAAGAGTTTAGACGGTTGCAACGATCCCACGATCGTCGTTGCGCTCAATCATGTTGAAAGAGTGCTAATCGCGAAGAAGAATTTATTGAATGCGAATCACGGTAAACGTAGATTGCCGACAGAATTCAAAGGAGCAACTCTAACAGATGCAGCGTACTGGCTGCTCACTCAATGCGGTTCCGTAAACTCTACTTGCAGGGCGAAATGCATGGACCTGGTGGTTAAACTCTCTGAACATATAAATGATTGCGACTCGGTCGCAACGATGATAGATCATTTCATCGCTGTCTATGGAAACAAACAGTTTAATAGAATAATATTCAACGATCTAGACTCGAAGACGGAGGATCTAATTACTTGCAGTATTATTTTGCCTCTCCTGAGGAGTTTGGATTGTTACATTTGGCTGATAAAAAACGATCTGTTGAAGATGGAGTATTTATTCGCGAATTCGAGTGCAGAGACCGAAATACTTTTTAATAGCGCGAAGAATTTCATTTTTGTAGTGAACAAGATGAAACGTGAAACGGGCGATGACAGCGCGGTGATGCTGTCGAAAGAGTTGGACGAATTACAGAATTTACAGTGCAAGCTGATAGTAACCATATTCGATTTCTTCCGAATTCTTCTCGACTCCGATGTGAGTAAATTGTTTCTCGCTATCCTCTCGAGATTTTCGTGTTGAAACAATCCTTTTCAATTTCAGGAAAACTATGTGCCGGATTACTTTCTGTGCAAGGACCTGTTCGAGCTAATCTCAAAATGTATAATGTGCCCTCAAGTTGTAGGGTTCGAGACGATCAATCTCGAAAGCACCGAATCGCTTTCGCTAATTCTACATGACCTAATGGAATCAATGATACGAAAGGGCGATCACGCCATACTAGATGCTATAAAACGTCAACTATCTGTGCACGTGGAGAAGCATATAAACAATTTCATTGATTTAGACAAAATTGTTTCCAGCTCATGTAGTTGTAGTGAACTGAAACAATATGTTCACGGTTTAAGGTTTTTGGAGCGACATAATATCCTCGGTCAGATGTACAATGTAATTTTCATTAATAATCTTTTTTCGCTGTTTCTTTATCACTAATTGATTCCTAACTGATTCCTGAGACACATGATCAGTACTATGATTTTTAGGGGATTTATTCGATCGATCAACCGGACGATAAAATTACGCGAGTCTTTGGTGTTCTAGCACGAGAAGAAATAGGCGAATTTGTTTCTGTAAATATAAAGACGCCGGTAATCGAGTATTTGCAAATTCTGATGGAGCTGCTCCTCAGTCGTTACGAGGTACGTTGCATCAAAATCAGATCAGTAGGCTCCGGACACTTTTATGCATTTATAACAAAAATGAACAAGTGCAATTTTCAATGAACTGTGAAAATATTAAAAGATTTTGAGAGTATTAATATATATATATATATATATATTATTTTCATCGCATTAAGATTATCAATGAAGAATATTCATTTATGTTGCATAAACATCCAGAGTCTAATCAGATCAGAGTTGGCGAATGAAATCGTTAACTTAATCGTTGAAACGTGAAATTCTTTGCAGACATCGATAACGAAAACGCTTGTCGCATTAATTGGGAACGATACGATGGTCTGGGACTTGTTCGTCCCAGAAGATCGTCTGGGCATGTACTTTCTACGTCTGTTTAAAAACGAGATATTTAAATACATGCTGAAGGATGCAGAGAAAACTATGGAAGCATTCGACTCGTTATTGCAAACAAATTCGTCTCTTCTGCTGACAATGATGGAGCAACTATTCTTGTTTGTGCAACGACACCGAAACGAATTACGCGAGAACAGAGAATCTTTAGCGGACGCTATGATTAAGAGATTCACAGTTTTCGAACGAGCCGTGAACGATCAACACGATAGAAAAGAGAAGCTAATAAGCATTTATGGAGTCGTCGTGAGCTTGAAGGAAAGGCCGATCGAGGTGCAGTCTTTGAACAAAGACTTTCACGCGTGGATACTGGATCAATTAACGGGAAACGACGACGACGTGAATGATAAAATCAGGATTCTTCAGAATTTCCTGGTATGCTTGACCGACAAAACATCCGATTCCCAGCCAGAATTGCTTGCCATTCTACATACGCTGCGAACCGACAGGATAGCTCTGTGTCCAAATAATTTCTCGCTGAGGGACGTGAAAGCTTCGAAAGCGATCAACTGTTTCCAAACGCTGTTAACACTCCTACCGGTGACCAAATCGATTGTAGTATTCAAGTCGATAATTTTATTCGCTGCTGGCATCGCTGAACACTTATGGGATGATAGAACGGAAGAGAACCTGAAGAGATATTTCATTTCTATCGGGCCTGCGAATGCTCTAGCTTCTATGGAGGCAGCGTACAAGTTGTTCTTGAGCTTGAACAAGCCGATAAACGAGAGATTCGATATACTACGGCGATTTCTTCTACCGTCGTTTGAATTCTGCGAGACTGCCGAGATCAAGAAATTTTTCGAGAGAAATATTCGTGAAATATACACCGTAATCGAGCGAGCAATTGTTGGGAGCAGTTCGGACATGAGTCAACTGATCGTATCGAAGATAGGCTGCTACGATCTCGTCGCAGTCATGTTCGCCAAGGTGGACATCAACGAAATCGATGATCCGGACAGCGTGATTACACGAAACGCCATCGACCAAGTGGAAACTGGTAAAGAACTGCTGAGAAATTTGTACAGAAGCACGCTACAGGTACGCATGCTGAAGACGCCTGATCCGGAACAGAAAGAGACGATGAGACTGTTGCACTGCTCCGCGTACAATCTTTCCATAGCGATTGTGTCCTTGAAAACAGACGAGGACACCTACAAGAGCATCTTCGCTGAGAACCGAAAGAAGGAGCAGCTGATTTGGGAGAACATTGTGGACTGCCAGAAACGGTACGATATTGAGCAGACCTTCAAGGAGTATCCGAAGCACTACAAAAAGCTGGTTAACATAAGAAAAAGTATAAGAAAGCAGACGAACTCTGGCCGGAACTCTTACGTCTACAGTTATGATCTGTCCAACTGCACCTTGAACGAAGACATACACGCTTACGATTATAACGAAGCTGTTGTGCGTGACAACAACACGGACACTAAACAAGAGAGCATGAGCGTGTTGCTCGAAAGCGATCAGCTGAATAACCACGAATGCATGGCAACGATTTGCGGTGTGTTGAATCACATGATATCGACGCAAATCTCTACGCCGCCCGACGACAATACTGATCAGGATGATATCGTAATACCGAAATGGTTGGAATGTTTCTGCAGCCCAGCTGGCAGCGACAATGTCAGACTGTTCAAGCTGAAAATTATGCTAAACATGCAAACCGTGTTCAAGCCGTACGCGAAATATTGTCTGCAGGTAATAATACACACTGCTTACTCGTATTTAGTACGGAATCCGTTGAACTACGTGATTGCTGACGTTATAGAAATGCTGATAGACTGGCGGAGGGTAGCGTTGCCGGACACACCCAAAGAGAAAGCGATCGTGCAGAAGTTATGGGAAATTATGATCGAGACAGCAGTCGTGAACAAGACGAACGATATTACCGGAGCTGTTTATAAATATAATCTCTACATGATCAAAGTGATACTCGAAATGTGGCGTGATTGCTTGGAGTTGCCGCAGAACTTGGGTAGCAAAATGGAAACCGCGGCCGGGGCCACGGTATACTTGATATTGATCTGCATGGTGAACGGAATGATCGACAAGATGATCGAGAGGGAGGATATCTTCAAGTTCCTCGAGAAATCTCTGCAAAACTGGAAGGACGACAAGCAGACGGTGGTGCAGTGTTGCGAGTGCTTCGGTCTGATTTTAAAGCACTTGAACGAGCACGATAGCCTCTCGAGCAGAATCGGGCTGATCATTGAACAGATCAGGAGCGTGTTAAGGCAGATGCAAGCGTCATTCGCGGCCAGACAAATCATATGTATTCGCGCGCTGTGTAAGAGCTACCCGGACGCTGGAATCATTTATTTCGACTTTGTCACTACGAACATGATCAGGGTGGACCGAATGGAACAGTCGTATTGCTTGGAGATATTCCTGCACTGCATACCGAAGTTCAATACGGAACAAGTGCTGAAGGAGTTGGAATATTTAAAATTTCGCGATCTCTTGAAGAACAAAGTTCTACTTTACGAGAAGATAGCGTTACAGATTATTCACGCTTTAGTCTCGATTCTCCCTCCGTCGTATTTGTTGTCTCTAGTCGTCCTGGTGACTCCGTACACGAAACACGATTCTTCCGAATACAGAGACTGCGCCTACGACATTTTCATAGGCGTTTATAACAAGTATATCGTAGATACGTCTGACGAGGAAGACGCGAGAAAACTGATGCACATTAGCAAAGAGATGCTGTTCGATGGGATATTAGATCCCGCTGAACAGCTGCAAGAAAAGATTCTAGACTTCTGGACTCGAAGTGCACACTTAACGAGCACTCGCGAACAGAGATTGTTGGAAAGTTTGAATGCGTACGTACCTGGTGCTAGCGGCAATTTTCTACCGTATCTGCTTCTCATGATCCTGGACCTCGCCAAGAAGTCGAAGAACTATATGCAGAAGATATTCGACGAACCGTTGTACGAAGATTGTAATTACAGAGATTATAAGATAACACCCTCGTGGAGAACGAAGAATCTGGGATCGAAAGCGCCGCTTTTCGTCCCGTCTTTAGCTAGTAAAATGAATCAGACGTTTACTCAAATGACCGCTACTCTTACAGGTTCGTTCGAGTCTTCGTACACGAGACCGTACGAGTCGAATACCGGGTTCGATCTTCAGGCCACTCAGGATCTGGAATTTGAACCGACCTTCGCCGACCAAGAGCCTACATCGATGTCGGACAATTACGACTTTGACGATACGTTCAAAATGCCGGCGGTGCCGGAACCTGCTCACAATAAGAAATCGAAACGGATGTTGAGCAGTTCTGCCGAGATCTCGTCGGCCATTCGACAGAAAGAGATCAAGAAGAATATACAACGTGCCGAGATGATAAAAGAGGATGCAGTTCGCCAAAGAAGCAGCGTGAAATTGTATAGAAAATATAGAATAGGCGATTTTCCAGACATCGAAATATTTCACTCGACATTGATCGAACCGTTGCAACAGCTGGCGAAGAAGGACTCGCAGATTTGTAAGGACTTGACAGTTTCCATTGTCTGCGCGTTTCTGAAAGAATGCAGAGAAAACGAGTTCGTAAAGAACGTCGCTGATAGTTTGAAGCTTATCGTCGAAAAAGAACGAGGTAGTAATGCTATGATAGCTGTGAGTTTGGAGATACTGCAGGCTACTCGCGTGGTTAATTGTTCGCCGGAGGTGGTCGCAAGGGTCTCGAGATTGAATAGTTTGAATTTCCTCGGTCCGCTTGTTATCGAAGAAAATATAATCTATCGTAGAAACGATATCGAACCGCCTAAGAAGAGAGCGAGAAATTATGATGTACAAGACACAACGATGCAACACTGTCTGCAGGAAGAATGGTTGCAGTTGGCGAATCTTTACGAGTCCATCAACGACGTTGACGTGGTCCTCAGCATCTTTCATAATCATATTACGAACGAGGATATACGGGACGCATCTTTTGCTCAAACAGCTAACAATTGGGTCGAAGCGAAAGCTGCTTACGAGAAAGCCTACGAAACAGATTCAGTCTTGGTGAAAGAGCATTGTCTTCAAGGCTTGTTCGAGTGTCTGAGCAATATGTGTCGCTGGGACAAGATCGACGAACATATACAAAAGAAATCAAACGAAAGCATAGAGAACATTTGGGACGATCCGTGGAAAGATTGGATGCTCCCATGGTTGTTCGAGGTTTACGTAAGAAGATTAATAGACGCGAAAGCTAGCAACTCACTTTTCGAGACGAAGGAGCTTATCGAGGCTTGGCTAGGAAACGATGCGAAAGTCAAGTATATTAAACGATCCTTTGGCAGTGAACTGACCATGTTCTGGCTGTACGATCAATTAGAAGTTGCTCGTGACTTAACGCTCAGCACATTGGACGAGATGAGAGAACAATGGATCAGACTTCATCCGCTCTCTACACAGTTGCGGGTCCACATGCTGCAGAGATTGCGAATAATCAACGATGTCAACTGGTATATAAAAGTTCTAAAAACAGCAGAGCGTCCGGACGACTTGCGAGACATCCTCAACTTCTGGAACAACAGTCTACCATCCGTTCAAGATGCCATCATCCCATGGGAGAAGTTAACATCCTATAGAATTGAGTTCATCAGCGGACCGCTAAGAAAAACAATGGCGAAATGGAATATAGACGAAACTCAACAGGATTCAGAAAGCGTTCCGGACCGAGTGGAAGCAGGAATTGCTCGGCAATTGAGTACAGCAGCTTTCAGCATGCGACTGAAAATGATCGAGACAGCGCTGGCCCAGAAGAATAAATACATAGCAAAAAAATACTTGATCCAGTTGGAGAAAATAATCAATATATCGGATCATTCCGTAGACATGGAGCACCAATTCTTGTTGGCTGTTGCGAAGACAAAGTACTTAAACGGCGAGATTGAAACAGACACGAAGAAGAAGCTGTCCAACTACGCCTCTTCTTGGACGCACTGTCACGATCTCCTGCGGAGGGCTGATCTCGATCCAATGATAAATGTGCACATCCGGCATCAAATTGGTAAAGTAGCTTCGAAGCTAGCACAGTTAAGTCAGAAAGATGCAACATTCTCTGATTTACTAGCGGGGAACACTGCGATTTTGGATAGGATTAATGTTGCGAACGATGATGCACCTGCTATTCGAGAGTCATTGAACGCGTATTGCTTGAATCAGCTGAAAGAGTGTTGCGCTGTAGAATCTCCGAGCATCAGGGAGTGCTACTACACTCTTTCCAAGTATTGTTACGAGAAATTATCGGGCGACAGCTATGCTGGCGATGCTGAAATAAGTAAAGAATTCGTACGTTCCACATTGAAAGCAATGAGCTACGGGTCTCTGGAGGCAGCCCACTATTTCCCTTGCTTGCTCAAGTCTGAATATTTCGAGGACGAACAGACAAAGGATATTTTCTTGAAAGATTGCGAGGGGATCCAAACTTGGTTGTTCCTATCTTGGCAAGCCCAGCTGTTCTCGCATCTGGGAACCGCCATTGCCCCGTTGATCATACCAATCCTGAAACGCATCGTGGAAACTTATCCGAATGCTGTGATGTATACGTTCCGTTTGACAGTGGAAACCAACCCTGCGCTTCTGAACGAGGCCAGAACCTATGAGATTCGGCAAATACTCTACCAGAGATCCGAAATCGATCATTTCCTACTGGCAATGCAATACCTCGTTCAGCCGGAATTATATTTGCAGTATTATCTGTTTGAACTGTTGAAAAACTTGTCGCTGGGATCTGCCACAGCTGTGAGCATGCTTCTGAAGAAAGTATATCCGAATAAAAGAGAGATGGAGCAGGATCTAAGACCAGGGACGATATTCAACGAGATTAAAGCCTATGAGAATCAAATAAAGAGATGGGAGTCGTGGAAGCCCGAAAAGATTAAGCAAGAAGTTTCTAAGCTGATCGAAAAATTGAAGAACTCTTTCGGGAGGCGCAAAGATAAATCACATTTGCAGGATTACAGTCCTTGGTTGCACAGGTTCTCTGGAAAGGACATAGAGATACCTGGACAGTACACCGGCGACAGGAAGCCTATGCCACGGTATCACGCCAAGATCATCAAGATAGAACCTTCCGTGAAGGTGCTGAAATCCCTGCGCAAACCCATTCAAATAGTTATGATTGGCAATGACGCAAAGGAGTATAACTTTCTGGTGAAGTTTGGCGAAGATTTGAGACAAGACCAAAGACTACAACAGCTGTTCACTGTTATGAACAAGACGTTGCGTATCGACACTGCCTGCAAACAGAAGCAGCTGTCTATCGACACTTATCAGGTGAGTTTGATTAAAATCAGAAATATATCCAATACTTGAAAATATAACAAAGATTTTGCTTCTGCGCAGGTGATCCCTTTGTCGAAAACGGTGGGTCTGATACAATGGATAGACAACACAAGGTCTCTGCAGGAATTTATACGCTTTACATTCTCGAAGGAACAAGAGAAACGTTGCGAGTCGATCGGTGAACAATACGAACAGTGGATTCAAAGCGCTGCGCCCTCGAAGAAACAAGTCGAGCGATACAAAGAGGCGACAGTCAAGTACAGCGTAGCAAAAGTGAATGCTAAAATGGGCGAATTGATACGTAAAACCGACTGGGACAGTTTGCGCAAAACGTTCACAGTATTATGCCCCTCTGTAGAAAGCTTCGTTGTGATGCGACGAAACTTTGTTACCACTTATGCCACAATGTGCATCGCTCATTGGATTTTGGGTATTGGCGATCGACATCTCGGCAATCTTTTGATCGTCGTTGCATCGGGTCGTTGTTTAGGCATCGATTTCGGATTAGCATTCGACGCCGGCGTTGATCTAAGAATTCCTGAATTGATGCCGTTTCGTTTAACACATCAAATTCTTGGCTTGCTCAGACCTTTCACCGAGAAAGATCTTCTACGAGCGATTATGGTGCACACGTTAAGAGCACTCAGAAACGAGTCGGGCCCTATCCTATCTTGTATGGATGTTTTCGTTCACGAACCCCTAAATTGGACCGAACACGTCAACAAGAAGCAACAGGAAAACGAAGATGATGTCGCCGATATTAAATGGATGCCGAAGAAAAAGATCAAAGCCGTTACCAAAAAATTGACCGGGATCAAACCGTCTTCGATTATTCTCGAGCAATTAAAAGAACAACACGAGGGAAAATATCTTGATCGATGTTACGTTATACTAAACGGAGAAGATGATATTAAACGACCCCGAGCATCGATAAAGAATGATTCTCTCAGCCCCGAGGAACAGGTAAGTAATTCTTTATAGAAAATTATCTTTATCTTTATCGTATTATCGTTATCGCTATCGAATCATTATATTAATGAAATTTTTAGATTGACTGCTTGCTGGATCAAGCAACCGATTTAAATATTCTAGGCCGCACATACGGAGGCTGGCGGCCATGGCTTTGAATCGTTCGAGGATTCGTTGGGAATATTTTTACTCGACGTTATAGGAACATAATATATTTTATATACAAGTTCGTTTTTACTCCTTTCAATAAACCAAGTCATTTCGTATAGGTGTAAACTGTAGACTGTAGATTACTTGCAAGTTTTCAACACTTTGCATACCTGCTCATTTATCATTTTCAGCTTAAAATCAACGATAATGAATGATAATGCCGAAGTAAAAGTTCCTTTCAACATTTATTTTTTATACTTTTCTTCACTTAACAGCTATATATTACTTTTAATCAACTTTTTTGCATACAATAAATTATATTCACATTAAATTCGTTCAGTCCCGAAAGACAATCGTCAGTCATGTATAATCTGAAAGGAATTGCGTTTATTTATTATATGTAAAATTGCTATCCGAACGCGAACCGAACCTTCGTTTTCTTCTAGTAAGTAGTCATTATAAATCGATCACTTTCTGCTATCGACGTAATAAACGATTGAATGAAATAAAATGTAGAACGTAGGCGAAAAGTAAAAGTCGCAAGACCATGAACAATTTAGCATGAAATGTCCCTAAACATCGTTCGTTTAAGACGTTTAAGTATACAAAGTTGTTATATTTTTCGAAATACTGTATATTACAGTGAACCATCTGAACGGCATTCAACATTATTGCAACTGATCCTGTAATTGCGCGTATCGCACTTGCAGCACACGTTCTCGCTCTGTTTGTCTATTAACGTCTTCCATAAGCGCGTTTACTCGTCTCGGCACAGCCGCTTCTTCCTGAGTTTGCAAGAATTTAAACGTCGACAGTTCTAAATGCGCTTGCTCTATTTGCTCCCACAGATCGTGCAGCTGTTTCGTTAATACTTGTGCTCTAGTCTATAATTCAGAAAATTATATATATATGTGTGTATATATATATATATCAGTGAGCAACTAAATTTGATATTTATATTTATTTCTGACTTATTTGGAGACTGTCTGGAATACCTGATACCCTCCGGTGAGAACTTTCAATTTCTTTTCCATTCTGGCAGCTCGCTTGGCTTCCCCAGTCATGTGCATCCGATTTTCTTCTAATTTTCTCTCGCATGCTTCTACTCGGTCTTTCTTCGAGGCCAGCGTTGCTCGCGTATAACGTTTCTGAGTTTCAAGATAAAGTATCTGGGACAAGCACTCCTCCCACACGGTCGTGTAGGAATCCAAACTAAGCTCTCCGTGCGCCATACCTTCCTTCACGACCGACATCTCATCGATCAGGAGTTTCTTCGCCTAAAACAGATACGTGTTTAACAATGAAAAATATTTTTCCTGCTAAAACTTCAAATCGAGAGCAGCCTGTGCTTCTACACTTACAGAAGTAAGCTCTTCTTCTTCAAAAT
Source organism: Lasioglossum baleicum (assembly GCF_051020765.1). Lineage (NCBI taxonomy): Eukaryota > Metazoa > Arthropoda > Insecta > Hymenoptera > Halictidae > Lasioglossum > Lasioglossum baleicum. Next base: position 12,141,043 of record NC_134944.1, read on the forward strand.
TAATGTACGGATGCTGTTCTAAATAAGCTTGGGCTACAGAACTCGAGGCACCTTTACGAGTCTGTTGCAATGGATTCTGCAGTGAATCGTATTGCATCATCGTTATCATTTCTCTTTTGATTAGCTCCTCGGCCTAAAATCAAATAACAATCAATTAACAATAAGTCTGTACAGCAGCTACATTATAGACAATAATTGGACTGCGGATCTTTATACATTTATGAAGAAATCCGTTGGGTGAAGGGTGAAATATCAAACAGTGAAAGATTTGAAAAATTCAAGAATGTTATACTGTTGCTTTTAATTAACAAAATCGTTAAAAGGGATCAAATCAATTTTTATGTTATTCCTGCTTTCCAAAGTCAATGCAAAACATTTTGCAAAATATTTTGCATAAAGATCCAACGATAATCAATTCTATGTGACACCGTACTCTTTGTAGATCTGTCAACGAAGTGTCCATAAACGGCCTCAAAATGTTCATGTTGACGTCGATCGGCCGTGGCAAGTCTCGCTGTATCACTTGCGATCTACGCGACAATTCCCTCTTCCCTGCAAAGTATAATACAAAAAGTATAATTTTATATTAGATACGAAAGTGTGTTTGCGTCAATATCGTTACGGACTCTGTTCCATTAATTCTTGCTGCTGCCTGGCATCTATGTCGGCTTGATCCTCAACGATTTCCGTTGCAGGCGCGGATGCATTTTCATCTCTCGTTTCCTCTTCAGGGACTACTATCTCGTAATCATCGCGCGGTGTTGGAAGAGAGCTGAGTTTCGAGCGCAATTTATCTTTGGCTTGTTTCTGAATCAACGGAGTCTCGGATCCGTCCAAATTTTCGTCCGGATTGATGCTGAGCTTGTCGCGGACAGGCGTGGCAGCCAAAACTGCGTTTTGCGTTCGTACAGACGCCGGTGTGTTGAACGAATTCGCCGGGGTTCCGTCGCTGCATTGCGAACGGAAAGGTGTAGCCAAAATTGTGTTCGGAGTCGCCACAGCATTTGTGCTAGGTACAACTCCGGCAAAGTCGGAATTGGTTAAGGGAGTGTTTAGCCCGCCTATATAAAAGAGAAAGTGTGACGGCGTTAGTATCTTCAGTGTGTTATATCATTTCACTCGGGTTTGTTGCAATTTGGGTAAAACATTTTTATTTTGCATAAAGATCCGGTGTCTAATCTATCATCTTTCGATAAAAACACTTTACGCCTTTACGCACCTATCAGCGGAGTATCCACGTGAGTTAGAGCCATAACGTTCTGGGCTTCTTGAAGGATTCTATCCTGAGCAGCTGGAGTACGAGGAGTTACAGCCGCGTTCGTTGGTAAGGAATAATCGGCCAGTAAACTGTCCGAAAATGTAATTCCACTTTCGGTTGCAACTTCACGGGCAACCTGTTGTAAAAGTTACAAGTTTCAATAGCTGTATGCTTCGTAAGTTCAAGCGCATGCTTAATTTTAGAGACCAGTGTTATTCAAACTGTGTTCCACGGAACTCTGGGGTTCCACAAAATGTCCTAAAGGGTTCCATAAATATACATCAAATATTCATCGAAATGATGAAAATAATAAAAATCAAAAATGAAGCATTCTGAATTGACCGAACGAGCCCGCGGCACGTACAATAGAATCTATTGTTTATGGTCCCGGGTTCCGTGAAATCATTTTATACTCGTAAGGGTTCCTCAAATCGAACAAGCTTCAAGACCACTGTTTTAGACTATACCTCCGACGCTCTTCCAAGCTTAACAACTTGTTGTAATTCTTGGTCAGATATCTGTGGCTCCGGCAGAACCAGTTTACTCCTTTTCTTCAGCGGCTCTTCGTTGTTGAGCATTCCCATCGGGATATCGTTCTCCTTTCGCTGTTTTAATTTCTGCTTGTCTTTTCTACGTTCCATCTCTTCCTTCTCTTGTCTCAGCTCCCCATCTAAATGTTGCTGTCGCATTCTAGAGAAGTCGATAGCCAACGGATCCACGTGCTCGTTGGACGTATCGTAAAACCCAGTTGCAGGCCGTTTCTCGAACGGAATTTCCGAGTTGTAATTAACCCCGCGTTTCCGTTTATTCTTCTGCGAGACAGTAATACCGGCAGCCCTCAATTCTCTGCGCTTTTGTAGGGCAGCCAACCTGCGGGCTTCTTCCAGTTGCTTCTCCCTGGCTTTACGCTTCGCCTTTTTGCCCTGAGTATTCGCCAACCTGGCACGTGCCTCGGACAGCATCTCCAATTCTAAAAATAATCACTTTGTTTATACTTTTTACATGGAAAAAGAAGTAACAGTTTATAAAATAGATTCTACCATCTTCGTCCATGTCTTTAGGATCGGGTCTGGCTGGTTTTGTTTCTGGATTCGGATCGATTTCTCCCGGTTTGAGCTTACGAGGGTCATCCGCTGCATCGTCTCCTTCTTCTTTCTTCTGAGCTTGATCGCTGACGAAGAAAACATATTGTGAGTACATTGCGAATCTATTGTACTAAAATTGTTCACGATTATAAAGATAGCTCACAGTAAATATTCATAACGCTCCAAACATTGAGCCGCAGTACGTCCGATAATCGGAGCGATGGTTCTCCACTGTGTCGGCATCAATTTAGCAAGATGTAGCAATTTTTCATCCTCTTCTCTACTCCATTCGGTCTTCTTGATACTTGGATCCAACCACTCGAACCATCGTGCTTTACATTGTTTGGCAGATTTTCTGTGTAACAGCGATGCTATTCGACTCCATTGGTTCTTGCCATATTTCATCACAGCGGCTTTCAGGATTTCATCCTGCAAACGCACACGCACCATGTCAATTGATGTAAATATGTTTTACAATGAAAATATAAATTCCAGGTTAGAATTTCTATCTTACCTCGGTGTTCCGCCAAACACCGCCTTTAATCATAATACGCGGCATCTTTTATGTAGCTTTTCTTGTCGTATGAGAAGAAACAAACAATTGTACAGTACAACCAGTGTTCCGATCAGTTCCGATATCGTCCAAGATGGATGCCGCTTGATTAGGTCCGTTGAGGTTCATGGTCCATGCATGGTCCATCGTCCATGTTGATGCCGCTGGTGCGCTAGCTAAATAGATGCTCCCGCGCAGTTTTGTTTTTAGATGCGCCTACGCAGTTTTGTTTTTAGATGCGCCTGCGCAGTTCTTTTTCAGATGCGCCTACGCAGTTTTGTTTTTAGATGCGCCCGCGCGAAAAAAAGTGGGTTCAATGTTCAATGCAGTTCAATGTTCAATCCAGTTCAATTAGGGTCCATTCCGTTGCACGCATAATGCGCATACACTGTATAGTGTAGTATAAGAGTCTCTATGCATACACTATACAGTGTATGCGCATTATGCGTGCAACGGAATGGACCGTTTAGATCGGAACCCATCGAAACACTGCGTGTTACTTGGTGTTACTCGTTGAAGTAATCTCATAAACTGTCGTCTGTGGTGGAAGTATTTATGCGGCTATTTACATATGTAGTTCAATTTAGTTCAATTTTTAGTTTCAATGATGTTGACATTATCATTTATATATATACATAGCTATTTTAGCTAATAATCTGCAATTAAAAAATATACACTTGATTGCAATTCGTGTAGCTTCTGATCTATTTGTGCAATGCAAACTGTTCGACTTTCAAGTGCGGTTATGTTATGCCTCTCGTTGGAAGTAAGATTATAAATAAATTTTTGTATACCTACACGATATTAATAATGACAATTTATCTTATTGCAGTTGGAACTTCGGAGATTCAAGGAAGAGACACTATCTATAAAGTTATCGATGAAAACTTGAAAGAAAGTTTCCGCGATCTATTGGTAAACATAACCTATTTTATTATGGTAAATATTTACATATGGGTACATACAGGGTATAAATACATATGTATGTTGGAAAAGATTTTAATATATTATTATTTTGCATAAACACAGCTGAAGTGTACAAAAATCAAGATTTAATGCCAGACGTAAGACATCTGTATTTTCGAAAGCTTTATGTGATAGCATGGCAGATTTTGAGGATCGAGTCGCAAGGCTTTGTATAGAGAAATACACGACGCTCGGTAAAAATGGGAAGCCAATTGAAAAAGAATGGACTGTATTATCCGGTATAGTCTTAAAAAAGCAGAATGGGATGCTATCTTTAGTAGCTCTTGCTACAGGGACAAAGTGTTTAGGAGAAGCGGATCTAGAGAATACAGAATTATATGAAGAAGGTGCCAGATTACATGATTCTCATGCAGAAGTCCTAGCCAGACGTGCTTTTTTACGATACTTGTTCGAACAGATAGATTTATTGCTCAGCGGTGCTGGGACAGATGTCTTCTTTTTAGACGAGGAAAAGAAAATTAATCTAAACAATGGGATATCGTTCCACTTTTTCACAAGCCAGACACCTTGTGGAGATTGCTCTATATTCTCGAAAGAAGACTTTTACGAAAACCAAGTACCACCTAACAAAATTAGAAAACACGATTACAGCGATATTGGTGATGTAATCACAGAGAGACAAAGAAACATTAAAGATATTTATAGAACTGGTGCGAAATGTGTTGAAACTGGAGAGCACCAAGACCCTCGTCAGCCTGGAGTCAATTATCACGTAGTGGGACCTCTGCGCACTAAACCCGGGAGGGGTAATCCTACTCTTAGCATGTCTTGTTCGGATAAAATAGCAAAGTAAAAGAAACTAGAAAAATCTGTGATTCTTCTTGTACACTGTACTCAATGTGTATGGGTGATAAATAGAATTTGTATCTTTTCTAGGTGGAACATACTTGGATTACAAGGTGCACTTCTATCCCTAATAATAGCTCCGATAAAATTGGAGAGTGTGATAATTGGAGGGGGATGCCCTTTTTCTTTAGATGCAATGGAACGAGGATTGTATAAGCGATTCAAAGAAAATATGCATGGATTAAAAATTATGCAAAGTCGAGTATTGTTCAAACAGCAAAGAAGTAACGAAAGATCACGCCCGTGTCCGTCGAGTATTATATGGTGTGCCGTGAGACACCGGTAATTGTTGTTATATAAAAAATCTGTTCAATTTATACTTGTTATCTTTGATAGTCTATTTCCTAATTAATAATTGTATAGGAACACGGAAATAGCAGTCGAAGGTAGAAAGCAAGGAGCTACTAAAAGAAAGAAAGGCAGCAGCGCATTGCTTGTAACAAGACTAGCACTTTTCGAAGCATTTTTAAAGACGTGTGATAAATATAAAATCTCTGATTCTACCATACAATTTCCGAAAAAAATTACCTATCTCGACTGTAAAAGATGGTCGAAGAAATATCAAACTTCGTGGAGCGCGTTAAAATTGGATTCTTTTCGTGGTTGGACAACGAAACCGATTCGCTTGCAAAGGTTCGTGTTGTAAATTGTAAATCTTTTAATATTCTTAAAATATACGTTCCTTCTTTTTTATTGTCCTAAAGTATAAAATAGCTGTAACACACAAAATCTAAATACAATACCATATTTTACAAAGTCCGTTTACTTATGTTGGTATATCCCACGCCTACACAAGTTAGGACAACTTGATCCAATATCTCGTCTTCTTCTTTATGCGGCTCGATTTTGAAGACTACACCGAAAAAGTCTCTCATGTCGCGTAAAAATTGTATCCTATAAAAATAACGTTTTCTCTGATTCACACATGATATTTAAAAATATTACAATGAACGAACAAATGCTTACATTGTTGGTGTTAAAGGTCCTGTTACAACTTTGGAAACGTCTTTCTTTCCTAATGCCATAAACATCGCAGTCATGCTTTGGAAAGGTGAATCTATGCATCCGTTTCTAAAATTATGAATTGTTAGTGTGCTTGAAAAATTTTTCTTCATTTTATACGGGATGTTTACCTGTAAACTTCGTCGACCAGCTTCAGAGCTGCTTCTTTGCCGATATCTTCTGGCACACACGGTGCAGAATTTGGTGTTTTCAGAGGCGAAAATGCTTCTCCACCGAGAACCACTTCGGTGGTTGTTGCAGCTGACAAGCTCAATCCAAAACCTGACGCGTGTTATTTAATATTAAAGATTATTTAATTATTTAATATTAAAGAAAGAAAAAGAGATTTAAAATTTGACGATTCTGGACCCGCACCTGGCGATTTTCCACTGGATGCGCCTTTACAATGATCTGTATGAATGTAGACATCCGGCAGGAATTTCAGTAGAACACCTTTAGCAGATTCTACCATCCGGTTAGCGATAGCAGGGGAGACTCGTATACTACATGCTGTTCCTCGTATTCGTTTCACCATTCCACTATTCTGAAACTACAGTAACTCTGTTCCTAGTAAACTGAAAACCATTTTAGATATACATTAACATTAAACTAAAGCAACAGGACTAACTTGTACAGTTCTAAGATTACGACTAGCAGGACATTTGAAAACAACTTCTCCACCACCCAAAGGCGCTGCTCCTCTTTTAGGGATATTAAATATAACTTCAGTATCACCCGATAGAAATTTCTTTAGAATAGGTACAGCGGTTGCCTTAATTCTATCGACACATGGATCTGAAAAAAGTAAAACCATATTATCGTTAGAATTTCAGAACTGTATTTTATAATATAATTAGACTCTGTATTTTATGCGTTTATAACAAAAATGGGTACTACAAGCACAATGGGTACTACCTACAATTTAAAACAGTGGAGGTATTAAGAATGAAATTTTTATTTGGCTCCTGTGTCTTGTAATTGATGCAAAGATTTCTCTCATATTTTGCATAAAGATCCGCAGTCTATTTATAATTATTTAGTTACCTGTTGTATTGTTGGTTACTCCCCTTAGTTTTATGTTAATTGGTGTTTTGCAGAATGGAGCTAGTATCATGACACCTTCTAAATAATAACCGATTCCTCTTTGTAAACTGCAATCGTGTTCCACATCGCCACCATGTAGTATACCAGGATTATAGTACAAATTGGTCCCAGTTTCGTTCAATTCTATCCTCGATCCGTTTGTAATCTTGTCCAATAGACGAATGAAGCTTACTTCGTATTCTAATAAATGATAAGCAGTATTAACATTATAAACCGTAAAAAGTGATAAAAACAATAAGATTAAATTTATTTATATTTTCTGCGATTTTTACTAATAACATATACTGGAGTCAAAAAATATATTCAATAAATTCCCATGAAAACACTTTTACAATTTCAATAATTGTCAAATAAAAAATCTAAAATGGGTCATTTGACCCCTTCGTGGTGGGTTTAGTGTTAATGAAAATTTAAGAACAATAATTTTCCTCCAAGATGTGCAATTCTAACCTCTAACTCCTGGATCGTCGTCTTTAATTCGAATCCCTGTTATTCGCATAGGTTTTCCCGAAAGCGTAGACAATAGTAAACGGTGGCGCATATAATTGCAGCCTTCATAAGTTAATATCTTGTTTTTCGTTGTAGCTGGCATGTTTTATTCGAATTCGTGACAGTAAACCAAGTAAACTAACTTTAAAATATATATTTAAATAGAGAGCACGTGGGTCGTGGGAACTAAATAAATAGTGGGAAGCATGAAACGTGACGCGACGTCACAATACCCGATGTAAATATATTTTATATATTTATATACTGTTTACTTAACCAAACTTCTTGTAATGTAAACGTAAAATGTAAACCCGATGCAATGTTACTGTCTATTTATTCAAAATGACGCTATCGAGAAAGAAAGTATTTGTTACTGTCGGTACAACCACGTTTGATGAATTGATCGAAATAGTTCTTAGTGCAGATATTTTGGAGGTAAAACGCATAAACATTCTCTTTGATTTTATTTCTATTGATTTTTTGAACGTATGTAGCAGCTGTATGCATATATATAATATAAAATATATACATATATGAGCATTCTTATTTTAGGCATTATCATTGAAAGGGTACAATGAGCTAATTTTGCAAATTGGCAAGTCTACCCTTGAACCAGATTGCACGCCGCGCAATGGTTTTGTTAGAATCGAGTATTTCAATTTGAATCCCAGCATATTGGAGTATGTGAAAGATGCAGATCTTATTATAAGTCACGCAGGAGCAGGAAGCATTCTGGATGCTCTTGAAAATGGTAAAAATCTGATCGTAGTTGCGAATAATAGTCTGATGCACGATCATCAGCTAGAATTAGCTGAGCAACTTTATTTGGACAAACATTTATATTATGGTTCCTGCGACACTTTCTTGAACGTTATCAGAACCATGGATTTCTCTCGGTTGAGACCTTACGTTAATAACAAAAGCGAACATATCGCTGAATACATAAATGAAATAATGGGATTCTCAAAGAAGAAATGATGTTTAAAATACGTGAATTACATTACGATTTAACCGTATGATATTTTATTTCGTTAGAAAGAAGAACGTTAAATAAACAATTAATATAATTTGATGTATTTCAATTTTTAAACATGACTCTTACAATACTTGTATATATTATAACTGTTTTCCATCGTTAATTATAACAGATATAGCTTCGATATAATTTACACAGTAATAGGATTCGCTTAAATAACTGTTTCGTAAAATTATGGCGTTATGGCATAGAAAAATGTATTGTTTTAGGGAAAGGAAAATCGTGATAAAATAACGGCAGTTAATATTTCCTTTCTATGTGATCTCTGGGACATTGTTGCTCTTAAAATAAAAGCTACACCGATACAAATATTTTATAAACACTGTACAGTGTTAAGATTCGTTCAGTTCGTTAAAACAATGTTCGTGAATCTTCCTGTTGAATTTCTTCTTCAGGAACAAAACAGCTTTGCATTTTTTACTACCAGTTGCATCGTAGTGATCAAATAATTTCTTATGCTTTACTGCATTATTTGATTTCGTTTGTTTTTCTTGTTGTTTTGCTTTAGTTTATCGACGAATTAATCATACTTTCAATTTATTTTATGAAGATACATGCACATGAGGCAAACTACATATGTTTATAGTGGCATGTGTTTTTAATTACAGACCAAACCAAGACGAGTCATTTCTTTCAAGAGCTCGTTTCCCATTTGTGCAGGACTCTTTGTCACTATTACACCAGCCTGCGGATCAATGTTATCCCCATGAAATAGTAAACACGATACAGAGTATAGTATACAGTATACAATCAACGAAAAATAGTACCTTTTCTAGTGCATTGATTTTATCTTGCGCGCCACCTTTTCCTCCCGAAATAATTGCACCAGCATGTCCCATTCTTCGTCCAGGTGGGGCAGTAATACCAGCAATGAATGACACAACTGGTTTCACTTTAGAACCCTGAAATAACATAGAATAGTTGACATGTTTTCGCAGACGTCAGTAGTTCCATAATTTTTACTTTCAACAGTTTGGTAGATTCTTCAGGAGCGCTAGGATCGTTAAAGGATTAACGGGTTGTTAGTGGAGGTGTACGAGAACCCGTCTCCTCGATCTCAACGGGTGGGTTCCCGCACACCTCTGGTTAGGTTAGGTTATTCGGATAGGTCGGAATTTGGGTACCAATAATTCGGAACAGCAACCAACAGTATTCTTTTCAATGAGGTATTCTGCTGCTTTCTCTTCTGCGCTTCCACCAATTTCACCAATCATTATGATGCCATCACAGTCCGGATCTCTAAGAAATACGTCTAGGCAATCAATGAAGTCAGTCCCATTAAACGGGTCTCCGCCGATTCCAACACAGAGCGTTTGCCCAAGACCAGCCTGAAAATCATGTTTCAACGTTTCAACTGGATTTTCAATTAATTAGAAAAGAATCTCCATTCAGAGGAAATGTTATTCGCTTACAAGGGTTGTCTGATTCACAGCTTCGTATGTCAAAGTTCCAGATCTTGACACAATACCAATTTTTCCTTTCTGATGTATATGCCCCGGCATAATACCTATTTTACACTGAAAGAATGGATAACGATTGCATAACAATTTTTATGTATATGAGTTTCTTAGGGGAATTTCAAATATATCTCTACCTGTTCGGGAGCTATGATTCCTGGACAGTTCGGTCCGATAAGACGACACTTATTCTGCTCTAGAAGTCGCCTTTTCACTTTCACCATATCGTGTTGTGGAATACCTTCTGTGATACATACGATAAGGGGCATTTCAGCATCAATGGCCTCCATGATAGCTGCCGCTGCACCTGGTGGAGGCACATAGATCACCGTTGCACTAGCTCCAGTCGCATCTTTAGCCTGAAGAATTAGTTTAATTGAATTCTTCGATGATCGATGTTTTATACCTTGACTGTTCCATGTTACGATATACAAGGTGTTCAACTTAAGGTGTTCAAAAGGGTTGAAATAAAAATAAAAACGAAGCAGGAGAGTAATGCTAAAAGAAAAATTTACATGTACAAAAGTAAATTGGTAACGAACCTCTTTTACAGATTTAAAAACTGGCTTCCCAAGGTGTTCTTGACCAGCTTTTTTAGGATTAACACCTCCTACTAATTTGGTACCATAATCAATAGCCTGTTGACTATGAAACGTTCCTTGTTTACCAGTGAATCCTTGGCATATAACTTTGGTATTGGAATCGATTTTTAAATTTTGCCTAGTTTCTGAATAATTGAATCTTACTTGAGTACGTAACAAGTTTCCACAATTTCTGACTGGAAATAAAAACGAAAAGAATCGATTATTTAGAAATCGATAAAGAATAAAGAAGTTTATATTATAAAGTAATGTACTTGATATTATACTTTATATACTTTATGACATAGACATATTTCGTACGAGTATTGTTTAAGCCAGATGTTTATTTATAGCGACAATATCAAATATCTTTCCTTTTGGGTCAAGGTTCATCGAATATACATCATCCAATGATCTCTCATCGATCGGCATGACATTTGGTATGACAGATGCAAAAACTAATCGTCACAGAAATATGCGTAGAAATCATTGCACACGATGTAAGAACGAAAAAAGTAGTTTTCACAAGAAGAACTTGAACGATACATATGGTAAAGATCGAATAAGAAGAAAAGGATAAATATATTCTAAAATCAAATTTGCATTTCAGTAATAGATGTTCGGAAAAAGGAAGATTTCGATTGAGAATTGTCGAATCATTCATTAATTTTTCAATTGGAACAAATTTACATTGACAAGCCAATCAATTAAAAGACACGTTTCCCTATGAAGATTGAGTTACGAATAATTATTCGTGTCCTTACATAATGGAGTATGAACGTAAACGCGGGATATTAGGTGTATTTTTAGTTTCTGAAATAACGACAAGAATCACGTGTACAGTAATGAAATCTCATAGTATTTCCACAAATATGTACTTGTATATTTAAAAATCGAGAGGGGTGTAATCTGAAGGTCGCAGGGCACAAGAAAATCGTCCTGATATTACCTGTGAATTTCGAAAATGTTCTGACAGCCACAGCCATGGTTTTAATTGATGTATCGGTTAAAAGTTGTTAACGCACAATATTAAATTACTGGAGGACCACCATTAAGAGGACTAACTTCTGTTGCTGTGGACTAACGAGATCGAGAAGGCTTAGTCCACCTTAGTCCGACAGAAAATACACGGACGAAATGGTGCAGTTATCGCATGTACGATCATGTACGATCTCTCTCTCTCCTCTGCTCAGCAGATCACAGATCTACTCAGATCTGCTTCCATGAATTCGTTACGAGCTTGTCAAGTGACAGGAACATTGAGCCCGAATCCGATTGGTCGGTCAGAATGCGAACCTCTGCCTTCGATCCCGTTCTCAACCAAGACATTTTTTCATATATATATATATATATAAATTGATAAATTATTAAAAAATCTCTGTATATAAGCTATATATATATAGACAAAATATTTACAAATTATATCTTTTCGATGACCTAATCCATAAGGGCGATATATATATTAACAAAAAACATGGACCAATCGGAGCGTGGCTACGGACTCCGGCTCAGCCAATGCCGATGCCGCGCTTAGTCGAAGCTCCGCTCTGATTGGTTTGTGTTTTTCGTTAATAACTGAGGAATCGTTCCTTTGAATTGAAGGAAGTAGGTGATTTTTGTGACACCCTGTATAGATGATGAAACGTAACGTAGATTCATTGAGAAGATTTTTATTTTTTCAATAAAAGCATACAGTCACATACAGTGTAAGAATTGGTAAGAACAGGTAAGAACAGGTAAGAATTGAAATGATTCCGTGAAGGAAGGAGTGCGGCAAACGCGTGACGAAACGAGGATGTTACACAGTTAGTAGAATATTTCGGAACTAACGTAACGCGATTGTTCTGTGTCTCGGAAAGGTAGCATACTATATAATCAACGGAGGCTGGCCAAAATTGAGCGTAGTTAATGAAAGTTACGATTGATGGTATCGTAGTTGTCAAATGTAGATTACCGAAAGAAAGTCTACGTAAACTCTTCTTCGATTGTATTCTTATTACCGAGAGAAAAAGAATCTTAATTATATTGTAAAATTTTTATATTATATTATAACGTTCGCAAGAAAGAAAAATCTCAAGTGATACGATTATTTAGCTGATATTGACGTGCATAGATAGTGCTGCATAATGACAGTGTGATGTACAGAAAATAAATATCTCGAGAAAAATGACGTGGTGAAGAAAGCCTTTATCGTTTTACGAAACCGTCGAAGGAATTGCAAGGTAAGTACCTACTTGCACTTTCTTAACCCTTCAGTTTCGTATTGCGTCAAAAGTATTCGAGTAACGAACAGAAAAATTTCTCTGGAACGTCAATCGTTCTGAAAGAAACACCAGAAAGGAAACGTACATTTTTATATAATTCGAAATCGGAGTTATTCGACGTGATAAAAAGAATTTTTCTATATATTATTATACGTTACGTGATATGTGTACGTACCGATATACATATATGCGCGTTGTATATATTTAGGACGCATTCTTCTTCGTTTTCGTCCTGCTCCAATATCCTATATTTGTAACACTTTCTATATATTATATATTAATTATTTATACTGATTTCTATTATAATCAGTGAATTAAATGTGAAAATTCACATCTGTCACAAATGAGATATCATCGAGTAATTCATTGTTTTAAATAGGATGGAGGAAAGTGCAAGCTCTGAAAAAGTCTGGTGTAAGACCAAAGTGGAAGAGCAGAGCAGCTTGTATCCCGGAGAATCTGCGACGCAATCAATGGAAGCAAACTCCACTTCTTTAGCAGATATATTTGATACAGCATTTACATCTACAGTTGATCCGTCTCCTCAGCCAAGATTTAGTACAGGTTTATACCGTTTCTATAGAATATAATGAATCACTAGACTGCGGATCTTCATGCAAAATAAAAATTATCCACATCAATCGCAAGAAATAGAAACTACATCGAATGTTATTTCTTCCCTTAATGATTTGAATAGAGGAGAAATCATATTTCAATTCCATCTTCTCAATTTTGCTATAAATGCACGAGGAACTGCAGTCTATGAATCACCACCGTACACACACGCACGCGCACACACACACACAGAGCGGTATGCTTATCAACGATGTTTGCCGGTTGCAGGAAATGAAATGGAGTACGAACATTTATTTGCTGAAAGCGATATAGAAGAATCTGAAGTAACTCCTATCAATCCTGACCATATAAATTATGATATATGCCAGAACAGGCACGATAGAAGCACAAAGCATCAGGAATGTCATAGACTACAGTTAAGAAACATTGGGAGAGCTTGCGGAGATTTTTATAAAAGATTTTTACACAAGCAGAACTCGCCTAAATCGAGAAGCGAGATGCATAAGTCAATAAGCGATCCACATGCGGATAGTTTAAGTATAGCTGGCCCATCTAGATTGTCAGACGGTGTTCCTAATAGCACAATTAGATCGACGACGAATATCGGGAATATTTTAAATCGAGTTCCGCAAAATATTGAAAACGATAGTGCCAACGAAGCGAGCTCGTATTATCATGAAATTTTGCCAAACGCGATTAATCCTGAAGAATATTCTACTCGGCCAATAAGTAGTACCGATGATGCACCGTCAGCACCGGACTTGCAATTAGATTGGTCCTCTAGTACCGATGACGAAGATGGTTCAGTGGAAGTTGTTGGAACAGTGAATCACAGTAATAAGAATTCTGTAGAAAATAATGAAGAGAATAATCGTCCGGTAACTGTGGTTGATTTGACAGTGGAATCTGACGAGGAACATGCTCCGTCTACGTCAACAACTCCTGTAGTAAATCCACGACCAGCAGATTATGTACATAACGAGAACAACTTCTATTGTAGGCACGGTCCACCGGTTATACCTGTAATACATAGCCAAATGCCACCCGGTATCAGTGGGATACGAAGGAGACGCATGCATCCTCGACAAGAAAAACTATGGAGGATTCAACAGGATATACAAGAGATGCACAGGCGATACTGTTACGCAGGATCTTCGTCGCATCACACGTTAGTGTATTCGAGTTTGAATAGTTTCGAGTTTGTATCATGTTGTAATTATTCTAATAATTTTTAGAAACACCATGCCGTGTGGCCGGCACATGCGTCAACCGGCCTACCAACAGCACATATGCAACAACGGGAATGCCAATCCTCCCAACAATCGCTGCAACGTTTCCGACAATGGGGCATTTCGAGATTATTACTTTTCATACATCTCGAGTCAACGAAATTATCTTCCATACCTTTCACCATCGTCACCACGACGAGCCGTTTATAACGACCCAGGAGCTCGCCCGAATTGTCCTTTACTACGAGCAATGGTATGCACTTGGATTATTTTGTATTAGGAAACTTAGAAATCAGCACTTGCAGGACAGAAAGATTGCAGTAGCGTTGTTGAATTTCGTTGTTGTTCCAGGAGCTTGTTGTGGTCGAACCAAGACGACCAGAAATACTGCCGCCGATGTCTCTTCATCCATCGTCTCATCCTGAACGCACCTTTCAGAGTCAAATGTTCCAGCAACACGACGATCTGCAACATATTGATTTGAGTCTTCATCCCCAACTTCACGATATGGTAAACTTTCGTCAATATATTTTCAGCAAAGATATTTTATGTTTGCCTGATGCGTACGTGTATATTTCAACATCCCAGCAAAGGCCACCCGATATGCTGATGCCATTGTCACCTTGGATGTCGCCCGTTTCACCTTTACCGAGTCTTGAAGATTACATACGCCTCGTTGATTTACGACGGATGGGTCATACTAGTTGCGGAGCGACACAGGAGTCTATCGAAAGGCATACATTCCCTCACAAGTACAAACGGGTAATCAATCATTTCATATGTCCGTCGTCCGTACACAGGTTCTCCAAGATTAGTAATGCTCAGATTACTGCCTGTGTGTACAGTGTGTACAGTATACAGGCAGTCTGTGTCCTATTCTGTACCCATATTCGGGGCTATTCTGGTTCTTTATTTGCAAAAAATCGATGCTTTGCATTTTCTTTTCGTTTCCAGGATCGTAAGAGTCTGGGATATGAGCTTTCTCGTTTCTCGATATTGCAAAGATTGTTTCGAAGCATAAAGCTGCGACGGCTACACGCTGCCGAATAATGCAAATTACGCCTCACAAACGTAAAAAAAGGACATTTTTCAGGGCAATCGCGACCACCTTTATCTAGCACTTTGATTACTGAAAAACCCCATCTTTGCATTATCGAAAAATGAGAAGGCGCATGCATCCTACACACTTGCAATCCTGGAAAAACGAGTCTTGTAGCCCTTAAGCGTTGTAGAATATGCGTGCAAAAGGATTTGTAAATTGGTTGTCGATTCTTGTCCGCAGGTTAAGAAAGTTGAGAATGGCGAAAGTGCTCTTGAAAAATGTACTATATGTTTGTCCGAATTCGAAGACTGCGAATGCGTCAGGTACAACATATTTTCTTGTGTACATTGTTTACATGTTATTTACGCAAACTACAACAACTCTATAAATATGTTTCTATTTGTTTTCCACAGGAGGCTTCCATGCATGCATTTATTTCACATAGACTGCGTCGATCAGTGGTTGCGCACTAACAAACGCTGCCCTATATGTCGGGTGGATATTGAAACTTTTCTACCCAAGGAGCTTGCCGCTACCGCATAGTTTAAGGTCGATTTTATCCACCTATTTTCATTTTTAAATACGAGCAGGTAATATTAGCATTTTTTTTTAATGGAAAAGAAGAAACAACACTTTTAAGATAATCCTATCCATTTCTCTGACGCTACTATGAATGTTGGTTGTAACCAATTTTACTGTGAATAATCAAAAATATCGATAACTGAACAGAACTAAGTTCCTGGAGCAGTAGGCGAGAGGTTTTATCGTTTTAACATTATTTTATCCTTGCATCCGTTTCGTGGATATTAATAATAATATTGTACATAAGACACGTGAGATTTGTTCATTGTGCGTTTATTGTAATATTCAAATTTTCTATTTTTTTTTTCTTTTCAATCTTGACAGTTAGTTAGTTAGTTAGTTAGTTAGGTAGGTAGGTCGGTCGCTGTTTTATTATGCGCGATAACGAGCTGGATTTGTTTCAATTACGAGAGGGAAAGAAAAGAACGTAAACTAACAAGAATTCGTGCAAAAGTATTTTATCCATGTGTTATATTCAACATTCTACTGGGTGCTATATCAATACAAAGTCTATATACACTGAACGTATTTTAATAATTTTTCAAACTGTTGAACACTACATATTGATATACATATGTATGTATAAGTAAGCTCCCTGCGAGGCTATGTAAAATTTTTCATAAGTTTTTATATTAAACGAGCTTTTTAACAAACGTGTATTCGAATGATTCTAGGGATCAGTGTATGAATAAAAAAATTTCACGAGGTTTTTCGTTGGTGATTCTAGTAATCGAGGCAATCGAGGCAATCGAGGTATTTCGTTTCTTCTTCTTTGAAATTGATCACGCAATTGAACGCCGAGGTTTTTCTTAAAGTCTTAAAGTCTTAAAGGATAGGTGTAAAGCGGGCTTTTAATAACGCAAAGAAGAAATTGTTGAAGGTGTCAGATTCAGAAATCGAAGGAGCATAATGAACAAATGAACAAATACCGTAGAAAAATTCTAAAGAGTAAGTATAACTAAACTGAATACATACTCTTGTCAGTACGTTATATGTGATGCTACTGTGTGTACTATCCTTGTATATATCGGCATACTAATATTAATATTAATATATACATATATTACGTATATACACAACTATGCAGTAGTATTACATAGAATTATTTTCAGCAGTACGTTGGTTAACTATATAAGCAGTGTAATTTTGTAATCCAAGATCAATAATTCATTCGACTCCGCTCTCAACACTTGTATAAAAAAATATGATAAAGAAACTATCTTCACCAAGCGTATTTGCAACTCGAAAAAGAAAGAGAAAAGAGCGAAAAAAAGAAAAGAGAAAAAAGAAACGGACTATTTTTACTTGTTTTTTTGTACAAACGACATAGATGCCTTTTCAAAGAGAAGATATCTGATAAATGCCCTTGATTTTTATACTGAAAGGAAAAGAACAATTAGCGCGATCGGGAGACGGTCTCCAGTCTCGACGCGTCGAGTTAGCAGTAAGTACATCGTGTTTACGTGATTTTCTGAGTGTATCATTAGAGACGAGAAACGATATAATGCAGCCACCACTAAGTTAACAAATCAAGAGACCATTCAATTAACACTAAGCACACCTCTTTTCAGCCTAATTAGCCAAGCTAAGTCAGATACATACTTACATACATATTGATAGTTAGAAATTACTCAAAATTAAATGGATCGACTATTTGTTCCCAAGAAAATTCTATCGAAATCTGTCCATTTGCAAACTCGTCTCGCAAAGGATAAAAACTAGTTCGAACGAACTACAAAGACGAATATTTCATTCTATAACGTAATGGAAAACTGTTGTAGAAGATAATATTCTCACTGTACTGTACTGTACTGTACTGTACTGTATATTGCATTAGCATATTGTAAAAAAGTTATTTAGATCGCGTAATGTAATCAAAACGACACTGAAACGTAGGAAGCTGCAATCAAATCTATTGTTACCGAACCTCCATTATTCGGACACAAAAAGTGCATTGATCAGTTTCACATTATCGTACCGAATGTACATAATATTTCGAATCGTTTTATCAATCAACTGTAGCAAAATCAGAACTGTTGAATAGTTTTTGGAAAAAATGTATCGACTTGCAATCGATTATCACGGGTATTATATCCTATTTTTCGAAAAGAGAAGAGACACGATGTTTGTAGAATGTCTCACAATCGCTATCAATTGATTGCCAACTGCGACTATCAGTGAATCTCACATTGTCAGATCTTTCCTTTAAAAAAATAATGACTATGAACTATGAATCGAAAAGGGGCGACTCGTGCGACAGATTCAAAATAGTAAAGCGATCTATAGCAAGCTTTTTTTAGAACTGTACACATCACATTTGTTTTTTAAACTTTTAGAGTATCTTATGAATTATATTATGAATTATTAGGCTGTGAATCTTGATGCATTTTTAGGATATTACAATATGTCTAAAATACAAGAAAAAAGTATATATTGTTAAAAATTAATAATATCTAGACCTATTAACTAGAAATATTTTTCTTATTTTATCAAACTAAGCGTGAAAATGGGAATTGCGTAAAGATCCACAGTCTGATATAACTGTATAACTACTTTATCAATTGTATCATCAATTTTACATTGAATATAATATATAACAGTCGCACACGAGTTGGTTCTCTTAATGTTCAGTATAAGTACGACGTTCAGTAATCACTTGAATAATATGGACTAACAATTAATATAATTAACAAATCATCGCCAGACCGATAAGCATGCGAACTTTATTCTTCAAGTGAAATTTCATTTATGATAAAGATAGGCGGAATATACTATTATACTTTTCGGTCGGTTTTCTAAGTTTTTTACCAGGAACAATAACTGTTTCGTTTCTTAAGATTTGTATTGCAAGTACTTTTTGCGAACGGAACCGCGTGTGTTTTCAGTATTCCATAATGATTTGTTCGTGTACATGAATAATAATGAATATCGCGACTAGAGTCTATATGTATATGTACCAAAATAATAAGTGGCCGTGGCTAAACGAACGTAATTATTTAATTAATCGATACCACCCAGTTAGAATAATTATTACCGTAACACTTGAATTCTACCGCTATGAATCGACAGCGGATAGACAGGATGTAATTAAGATTCTAACTATTTTTAATGAATTTATTTCGACGAAACTGTGGGTCCCGATTATTCGAGACGTTTGCATACTGCATACTTTGTCTAACGCAAATGCGAGCGCATAATTAATTTCGATAATTTTCAATACTAATTTCGATTCGTACAGAGTACAGATATATATATATATATATATATATATATATATATATATATATATGTCACGTTGCAGAACACGGCAGAACACGTTGTATCCTATGGGAAATGAAATTGCTATTATAATCGTTCGCGGCTCGTATACTAGGTGAAACGAATACAGTTGCATGCATAGGAGGGGGAGAAAAGAGAATTTAAGGTATGCATGTGTCTGTGTTATGTTGAGAAAACTGGCTATGTATACATATGTAAAACGTATGTATCTCTATCATGCTTCCACTCCTAACGATCGAGTGGACACTTACCTATACATAGAGAACACAGTTTATGAACTATATGTACATTGAAGGAACTTGGTAAATTTTAAGTATATAAATTGTACATGTTATATTATAGGAATGTAACGCAATGTTAAATGTATCAGTCTATTGTTAAAATGTTAGAGTAAAAATTATTCAA
Organism: Lasioglossum baleicum; assembly: GCF_051020765.1. Taxonomy (NCBI): domain Eukaryota; kingdom Metazoa; phylum Arthropoda; class Insecta; order Hymenoptera; family Halictidae; genus Lasioglossum; species Lasioglossum baleicum. The sequence continues at coordinate 12,160,818 of NC_134944.1, forward strand.
AATAAATCGCATATGAGGAAGGACCAGGCGCACGTTCATTACTGCGCTGCGGGCCGAGAGCCGAGAGCATCTCATCTCCGATCTCGATTATTATTATAGATTATTATTATTTATTTAAATTGATATTGATCTTTGAATTAATATTTGTTTCGTGCGCATGCAAGGAGGGAAAACGAAATAATAAATGATATTACCAGATTCGCCACATTAGTGCGACCGTGCTGCCTTCGTTCTGCCGTCAGCTTCTGCCGGGCAGATGCCGCGCCGGCTCTTTCTGCCAGCAGAAAGCAGTAAGCGATACTTCTGTTGACGCAGATGCCCGTTCAAAATCGAGCATTTTCTTTACTGGGTGATTAGCGGAGATATTTAACGCAACTCCCAGCGCAGCGATTTAATTCGATAGTTAATCGTCTTTACACAGAGGATCGGAATGCTCGCAATTATCTTTTGTTATTGCGTATTATTGATGCTTTAACTTAACACGAAACGTCAGTGCACGAAATAAAGAGAATGACTCGGCTTACATTAGCTGGAAAGGAAAGGTTTTGGTTTATTGCTGGCAGGATCAGGAAGTCTGCCGGATCGTTTCAATTTCAATGACGGAAAAGAGCAACTCGATCGCGACGCGTTCTCGGCATAAAATGCGTCGATCATTTCCCCCAGGTAATTTTGAAAAAAAACAAACAGACAGTCCGATTGATTTATCCTTTGGCATTGCCCGCGTTCATTTGATTTAAAAATGATATGTTTGTAGGAAAATAATTCGCGCTGGAACGGCCTCGAAGACCGGAATACCCCTTCAAGGAAGACGTTGAAACGTTGAAACGAACAGGTATCCTAATCAGACTTCCCGTTCCTTTCAACTCTGTTGATCAAAATTCCTGGAAAGTGAAAAATTGGTCACTGTGCCAGATCCGTTCTTTATCGCACGGCTCGTTTCCCTCAATCGATTAGCGCTAAATTTAAACCTGGCCGATCTGCGCGGATGTCCCGAAGCCTGATGCGACACAGCACCGTTTGTAGTTTGTATCCTCTCGTAGTGCACCATAACAGTTTAGGAAGGCAACACAGGTATACAGTATACACTTGCTAACCGTTGATCGTTCCGATAACAACCATACTACAGAAAGAAAAGCCGCGAGATAGAAATAAATTCGCCGTCGACGGGTGACGAAGATGATTGACACGATCCGCGCTCAGCTCAATGCCATTCGCAGACCGGTGAATTCTGCTCGCAAAGGAAAAGAGAGGGAGTGCCTGCGTAGCTATATAGCCGGCTACGGGACCGATCATTTCAGTTTCAAAGTCCTCACTTAGGATCTTTGTCCATTTTTACCCCTGGACAGCGATCGAGTCCTGAGACTCTGCCGGTTCTATCTTCTCGCGATGCCGAATGAATAAACATCCGAGAGATCGGTATTTCTGGATCTGTAGAACGATCAGATAAGGAGCGTCGAATGCGTTCGTCAACACAGACCTGTGTGTCAACTCGCCTCGAAGAAGCGTCAAGATGCATTCCACGACGATGCTCAGCCGCGTGATAGACTTCTCCGAGGAATAGTGATACAATATCGTGTACAGTGACAATTAGGGTCTGCCAAGGTACCAAGAGGTTCGACGAGGCCTCCAGAGGATTCTCTGGCTGCTTGCGAGTCCTGGAGCCTAGGATCGAGATGCCTCCTCAGGAAAAGTTCCAGACCCAGCTGGATAAGGGCGAGGGTGCCGTCGCCGCCGCCGCCGCGGCTTGCCAAAGCTCCGTCAACTTACGATTAGAGGTCCCTGGGCAGCCTGGGCAGCCTGGGCAGCCTGGACAGCAGAGCAAGGAGAAGGATGAAGCAAGGGACATGGATTTCGATGAACTTCTACCCTACGTTGGCGAATTCGGGATCTATCAGAGGATCCTCTTCATCCTGATGATCCCCTTCGCCTCCTTCGTCGCCTGGGTCTACTTCTCCCAGATCTTCATCACTCTGATTCCTGATGGACACTGGTGCTGGGTGCCCGAACTCGAAAATCTCACTGTGGGTCAGAGGTATGTTTTCCATTGATCTTCCGTCGGTATCTTTATTTGTTACATTTGATTTGTTAGACTGCGTATCTTTGCGCGAGATCAACATTTCTCTTGCAAGAATGCAGACTTTATAATAAAATATCAGTGTCAAGATACGCGTTTTTCTTTGATCGTCGCGGACAATCGAATACCGGTTCACGCTGTTGAAAGATGACGTCTATCGCGTGCAATGATCTAGTAACAAAATCTCTCATTGTGATCGCTCTCGCAGATACTTACGGAGTCGGTCACGAAAGTATACGAACTACGAACACCTGCTGCTACATTTCCAATCGCTGCGTTCCGTTCACTTTTATTCGAGTCGTTCACTTGTTTATATTTGCAGACTGCCCCGCCGCGCCGGTGCAAGATAAAAATTGTCTAAGTCGATCGTATGATTCGTGTATAGTTTTCATAAGTAGTTAGAACCACGTAAGTTCTCGGAAGAATCAATCTTTTTCACCGATCGTTATTGCGTTGACCAATTAAGATTAATGCACGATATTAAACAGCATTGATTTTGAGAAGAGCCAATTAGAATTAATGCAGGATGTTACGGAACGTCGTTTTTGAGAATTGCCAATTAAAATTAATATGCGATGTTAAATGTCTAAAGAAGATCGTGTTGATGGAACTGTGCGGATGTGCGGATGTGCGGATGTGCGTCTGTGCGTCTGTGCGTCTGTGCGTGCAACGGTGCAACATTCCTATTTTTTTATAAACAAATGAAAATGCTCGTTAGCGACGCGACTGAATTTCATTTCAGTTAGCGAATCTCATTGTTAGCTCGCGGGATTCCTGTTCAGGTAGTTGAGCGGTTTTTGTTTAATTTAGACTTATTTCTGACGTCAACGACAGTTTATCAAGCGTCCGCGTATGGCGTATGCCGTATACTGTATACCGATTACTCCCTTGTTAGTGCCAAATGAATGTCGCTTTCCTATACTTCGGATTTAGCAATCCGAATGACATGATAAACAGAGAACAGCATGAATTGAAATTGAACGGTAATTACTAGGCAGCGGATTTTATACGTTTACGATAGATAATGTATGAAGAAAGAAAATCAATTTCTATTTCGCTCCAGTTTGGCGCAGATCACGTAAAAAAATTGTATTTTGCATTGACATGCAAAACATTTATCGAATTAGAACATATATGTATGCACAAAAAGACTATTCATCTTTGGTCACTGAAAATTACTGCTGTTAATTACTCCTGGATCATTGTTGCCGCTTCCTATGGGAAATTGGTGAATCATTACCGCCGATTATTGAACAATTTGCACGTTAACATTTAGTTTTTAGATGACTAGACACTAGTAGACCCGATTGTTTGTCTCGCTATGAATCATTTTGCGCCATTTTTGTTTCGTGCAATCGCATAAATCGAGAAATGAACAGATACACTATACACGAACGGTGTCGTCGAGATGTTAATGAAACATGCAATTGGATTGAATCCAGTTCCGGACTGGCTTATTAGAATAATCGCATTCGTTAACAAGAAAGTGTTAAAGATTAATGTTTACCAGGAACGCACGATTTTTTTTGCGACTCGAAATGAATATGCATGAGCGGCGAACGGTGAGATTCATGTTTTTCCTGCTGACGAATCAGTATGATCCTCTATTTTGAAACGGCGCGGCGCGGCGCGACGCGCGTCCCGCGAAAATGAGCGGCGATAATATATGTACATATATTTATGATGCATTACGCAACGAGATTTCGACCGAGAAGAAAAAATTAAAAAGGAAAGGAACGAACGGTGCACCCGCTACAGCGAAACGCGGTATATTTGATCGAGGTGTTACATTATTTGAATAACAGCAAGGTTCTTAACCTGCGGCTTACGACAGTGCGCGTAACCAAACGCGAAGCTCTGCAATCGGGTTACACCTTCGTTTCGTCACACAGTGTTTCCACAACTTTCCCAGATAGTTGCCGACGCGATGTCCGTTTTTGCCGATGCTCTTGCGCCAGTTTCGCCCTGCCAGAACAATGCAATCGATACAGATTACAGATTGCTGGGGGAACAACAACGATGTCTCTCCCGGTTAAGAACTCTTTACGTCTGGCGCAACATCTTCTTTAGCGCCACGCACAGCAGGGAACCGTCGCGCGTCGCGTCGACACGATCGAGCTAGATGGACGGACAGTCTCGAAAAGAAATGTTAGAAACTTGAAGAAATTTGGAAAATACTGGATACTGGATACAAAACCAGGCTAGTAAGGTTCTGTACGATGGCTTGTTCTTGCGAATATAAAGAGACCTTTATGCATACTGGGTGCTCGCATAATTGGGACGAGCCATTGGATCCTCCGATCCACAAAGGACAATTATCGTATATGTGCCCGTAATTATGAAACTGGAATAAAATTCAAATTCAACTCTCAGCGACCCAATCTAAATCGAAATTTCAACTTTCGATCATTATATTTAAATTTAAATTCTAATTCAACTCTTCTTCTTTCGACCCTCATGCTTCCCTTGTTTTCCCAGCTCAACCCTTCCGGTCGACAGGAGAATAATGTGTATGTATATGTTTGGAGTCATGGCATCATACGGAGAGTTATATGTATATAAATATCGCTAATAATAAATATTACTATTATTTACGTGATACAAACACGACAGAAACTTTTGCGCATAAACCCGCAGTCTAAGATTTTCCCAGGAAAAAACAAAGTTTACCACATTGTTAATACCGTATGGTCAAATATTAAACTGTCCAAGTTTTGTATTCAAACATGATGTAATTTCTGAATACATAGCATACTTCAGATTAATTTTTATGATAGCCAAGAGAAGATTGGCGCTGGATAAAACTGTTTTCATTCCCACTGTATCTTTTATGTTTCTTACATTATATGTATGTATGTATGTATGTACTATACATATACACTCCGCGAACGAATTGGACCATACGTTCCTTTCCAACGATTTCTATAAACTTGTTATTAAGATATCCCTAATTATAATATCAATGTGGGCAGGACACTCGTCTTGTAATGTTACATCTAATGTAACTTGCTTTCTTTTGTAAGAAATCATTTTTCATTAAGGTTACGTCTGCACAAAATTTTCGAGTTTTCGAGGTCATTTCAAGTAGTTAAGGTCATAGTACAATATAATACACTGTTGAATTCGTCTCGACGTCAGCAACAATCCTATGATGTCCAAAACATGTGGTGTCATTTAAAAAAGTCAAGATGACCTTTAATTTTTTACGTAAAAAGCATTTTTCTAGATTTAAGAATACGCGAACATGTAGCTCGCCAAGTACCGACAAACCTTTGTCCGAAAGATTTTTTAATTGCACTATATCGGAAGTGCCTAAAAAATGGTGACATAAATACGAGAACTGTAGTTATATTCAACTATTATATATAATATTTGCGAAAATTAATAAAATTGGATAGTTTGCTATCTTTTTGTCGCGGAGTGTATATGTTTGCAAATGTTGCCATTAAAACATTACTGCTATCTATTATCGATGACAACAATGGATGAAGAGAATGTATGATAATTCACAGACAGGAGAATTGCGTTTAATTTGAGCATCCATTGTCAATCAGCTGCAATTGTACTACATATACAATAATTCGATGCAATTTTATTCACGAATATAAGAAAACTGGTCTAGCGAGACACCAGATGCAATGTAACTGCATTTTTCATCAGCATTATGGTGATCAATTTCCATACTCGTTGATTTTCCTTATTACGAAAACGAGGGCAAAATTCTATGCACAATATTGGCGATAGCTTTCGTGGATACCGTCGTTCCAGATTTCGAAATGAAAATTCTTTCGCCTCCTCTTCAACGGTAGAATGTTGCAACAGTGTTCGTTCTACACGATATAGTATTGTACATTGCTGTCGTCTACAGTCTACAGCACGGCCATTCACCAGAAAATATGCAACGAATCTATGCGCGAAGCCTTCGTACAAATAATGGGAGCGTGAACGTGAAAAATTATGCACGTAACACTCGATCCTGCACGAGCTCGGTGCCATAAAGAAGTGCAGGGTGTCCCGGTCCCGGTCCCGGTGCTCCTGATACAATCGCGAAACACTCGAAGAGTGTTTATGCAATTTTCAAATTTCATTCTATTTTCACTGGTAATAGCTAGACTGCGGATGCATCTCGATGCATTCATTTCTCCTCTATTCGCATCGTTAAGGGAAAAAATAACATTGAATTTAGTTTTTATTTTGCATAAAGATCCGCAGTCGAAAGATCGATCCTTCGAGCACAACGGGTGACATAAAAAATATCAGAAAGCAAATCTGACTGCGCCGCCGCCGCGCCGCGCCGGATGTTTGTAATTGCGTTTGTTGGAAATGTTGCTGCAGCTATTGTCATTAACACACTATATACCCCGTTTCATTTTGATTGCGCAATGACGAAAACATAGACGCGTGTAACTCGAGAAAGTATTCTCTTAATTTTACGGTAGAACGTAAGTGGTTTGAGTCGGTTCGAATCAGCCAGCGACGATCTCTATGACATCACCTTGCTATTCCATTGAAATTAAGGATATACCTGAAGCCTGAAACCGGGATAACGATCTCCTGCTAATAATTACCTTAATTACGCTCCTCGGTAATAAAGACGATTTCAACACGCAGTATTTATTATCAGTGATTGCGATCGGAATTGCGAATTCGGCTTCGACTACGTTGTGGCAATTACATTTGTGTGTGTTGCGGAATCAATCTGCCGGCTCAGCAGATATATTAATTGTTTCACTATGATAATTTATAGCGTAAGCAGTAGAAAGATATACAGTGAGAGTCAAAAGTGAGTGTATACACCTCGAGAACACGGTATTTCTTTAACAATTATTAGGTACATGTATATGTTATATTAATGGAAAAGTTATTTGAGAAACTTGTATCTTTATACGTGTCTATGAATTTTTTACGGTTCCATGACAACGATTTACTATTTTCCCTATTTCTCGAAATGATTTTCCTTCGTTTCTCAATTGAACAATAAGTATCCTCGTGTCTTCTGAAGTTTCTGTTCTCTACGTTTTTCGCTCATAATTGTATTCATGCAGTAACAAGAGTTTCAAAGTAATCAACACGCTCATCCAGAAATTACTGCTTCTAGAAAACCACTTTACTCGACTATCTTTCATAACAGACTAACTACTTTTGCCGCGTAAGTATATTCACTTTTGACTTTGACGCGTTCATAACAAACCTACTTCAGATAGGCATTTCTTTACAAGGGGTATACTAATTTTTGACTCTCACTGTACATGGCACATACTATATGGTTAATAGCGTGTGTAAAAGTAACGTCGCATAAACTAGGCTAATCGACGTTAGGAAATCGAATGAAAGTTATGCAGCTACTAGCTCAATTTATCAATGGTGCAACGGAATGCAGTTCTTTCTGGGATTTTATGCGTTCCTGATTAAGATGAATAGAGGTGAGATACCGATCTAAAAATATTTTCTGGTTTCTTAGAATCGATAGAGAAAATATATTTATTTTGCACAAAGATCTACATGCAGTTGAATTATCTGTAATGGCATTTTGTATAGTACAGCGCGGGGTACACTGTCTATTAATCGGTATCGGTATCGGTATGCACGCATACATCACTCCTGACCTTACAAGGTAGTCGACGATAATGTGAAATTAACATAAATAGTTGCGATCTGCATGCAGCAATGGAAATACACGACGAAAATGCATAGTGTATAAGTATACATACATATGTAAATACTCGATTACGTTACGTTGTCAGTTCGATATTCGATATACTTAATAGAACAATAGAAGACGAAATCTCTGACAGTTTCAAAAGAAACGATGGACTGTTTGTTTGGTTTCCGTTTCTTCCAATCGACGCGCGACGCAGAACATTTTTATTTTGTATGAAGATGCACAGTTAATTATTACCCGGCTGCCAATCCATTTTCTCTGCGATTTCAGACGATCGTTGGCAGTGCCAATCACCGGCGAAGGTTACTCGAGATGCAGCATGTATGATGTTAATTACACGCAGATCCTGCTAAGTGGAAACCGCGCGCCCGATTCTTCATGGCCGACGAAAAGTTGCCAACACGGCTGGGAATTTGATTACTCCGACATCCCTTATGCAACCGTGGCGACCGAGGTGAGGAACTGGATCCACTTCCTTCGACAGTTCTCTATTTTCTCTGTACAATGTACAACCTCCAAATGCCAAATACACACGCCACACGCACATATTTTCTGTAGTTAGGATGGGTCTGCGAGTACAGTGCTCTGCCAACCGCAGCGCAGAGCATCTTCTTCATCGGCGCCATCTTTGGAGGTTTGATCTTCGGCTGGATAGCTGATCAATACGGCAGAATCCCAGCTTTGATCGGAGCCAATATGATGGGATTTTTAGCTGGAGTCGCAACTGCATTTTCCCAAAGCTTCTGGCAGTTCACGTTATGCCGTTTCTTCGTTGGATTCGCTTTCGACAATTGCTTCACCATGATGTACATATTAGGTAATGCTATTTTTCAGTTTCTCGCTAACTGGCTCCGCAAACTTTCTATTCCTTTGATTTGTACTAACATTGGCTACTACGGTTAACACTCGAATAAAGGAACATTCACGAGGATTTTATTAAAAATCTCAGATATCGTTTATTAGTTTTTCATTATTCCAATAAGGAGAAGAGTGCAGAGTGAGCGATCGATCGCGTTCGCACAAGTTGCCTTCACAATTAAGAAACCGGAGTACTCGACGGAGTAATTAACGCGGCCACCGTCAACTTGGCCCAGTTCCCATTGGAATCAGTCGAGTCTGTCGCAGATTTTTTCCGGTCTCCGGATTTGAGTCATCGAGTCACGGTTCACGAGACCGTTTCGCTTCGTTTTTCATTGATGGAATGTTGTTCGCAGGCGAATTTGCCGCGGGGATCAAGGAAACGAGTTTCCAAACCTCTCGAGCATCCATTATCCAACCTTCTCCTTCCATCCGCAACAACTATTCTCAGCCGCCTGACAAACTCTCGATCCGTTTTCAAATGTTCCCACGTGGGTCCAACCTGGATTGGTGAACCTCACCTAACGCTAAATCTATCCTCGTTTTTTATTTCGACAACGAACCTCTAGCCGCTAGCAGACCTGGGCGACGCTGGATCGAAAAACCGAAAAACACATGTTGCTGCTTCTCTCATTCTCTTGCTCGGTAAGACACAGTCCCCACCACCACGTCCACTCTGACAGAGAAGTAGCTGCAACATGTGTTTTTTGAGCCAGCGCAGCGTCGCGTCGCGTCGCGTCGCCCAGGTCTGCTCTAGCGTGAACTTTAGAGCCAAGTTTTTTTTTATTGTCGTGCAGCACGCGGCTTTAATGTAACATCATTTCGAAACATAAATCGGCGCGGCGCGGCGTCCTTGCGCCGAGCGTCGTGACCGTTCATCGATCGTACTCGCTTTGTCTTCCATGGATATTATTAACAAGGTGTAACCCGTTGTTGTTGTCGTCGTGTGCGTTCATCTCGGGCTTGGTAAATGATCAATTAAACAACGCTCCTCTGGTCGACAAACCGCTCGCGGTGGAACCGCTTCGCCGCAAATGGCGAAGGAAACGACCGCGAGGAAAGCGAGTCCTGCTTCTGAAAGAGTTACGTATTGCCTCGGAGGCAACAAACCTTAATAGCGTATGATGAATCAAGCTAACGGCGCGGCGCGGCGCGGCGCGACGCGACGCGGCGGAAGAAGGTACTCTCCGTTCGTTCCAACGAGACTGCTTTTTATCGTTTTTCTTTCTTCTCTGTGTACGAATGTCACAGAAATGGCAAACAATATCAACGTACAAGATTCGTATAAATATACGAAAAACCGAGCTTCGTCTTCCGCTAAAACGAATTCCGGGATCGAGCTCATATTCTGATGCGTCTAATCCCCCTCAATTCTTCCCCTTGAAAACAGAAACCGCCAAGTTTGTTACATGATACGGGAGAAACAATGTTCGCGATAAACGATGCAGTTACGGCGTATTGAAGGTAATTCTGAATTACGGAACAAGGCTTCGTTAAGTGTCCAACGCTGCGGCTTCGTTAAGAACAATTATTCTCGATTTTCTGGGGAGTATAAATAGACGTGCGATTCCGTGACATGAAATTTCTTTGTGTTTCCTATAATGCCCGAGACATTACACAATCGTCGAATTGAAACCACGAGGCGGCTAGGTCACGTGCCATTATAGTATCGTATCGACACGTGAAAGTCACTCGATTACTTTTAATCATTCAAGGTTATCGTTAAAGCAGTCTTGGCCTCGCTTCCTTCCGGAATAAGGATCGAAGGTAATGTACCTCTCCGCCTTGAGATGAAGATTCTTACAATTATAGACACGAAATATTCCCGATAGTTGTCAATTACTTACCCCGTTGATAGTCGTCGAGTGCTCGTTTTGCAGTCATCGAGAGAAAATTATGAGCAATTCCTGACGTCAATCACATAACTCGACGAGAATGCGAGAAGATGCACGAAAACAAGTACATCAAAACGTACTTAATCGCGTCTTCGTCAATTACTATAACTATAACACGTAGTGTATATTGTATACAACATGTGTGTACACTCCGCGACAAAAAGATAGCACACCCATTCAGCCAAATCGGTATATGCCAGGGCGGAAGACAATTTCGAACCCTCGACGAATTAAAAATCTGTATAGAACGAAACTGGGTATCGTTAAGCAGAAACGTGGTTAAAAAATTTAAAAATTATACATGTAAATCTATACCGAAACGTTTATTCCAAGTTATACAAATAAAAGGCGGAGTTAGAAAATATATGTAGAAGACATTATTTTTTCATACATATACATATATATGTACTTTATATTTTTTAGTTATTTTAAGAAATGTGTGCTATCTTTTAGACGCACCGATTTTGTGTTTAATGTTACATATTTTCTAATAAAAGTGTTTCTTCTCGTAATAAATGCATATCGAAATAATTTGCTATTCTTATTAGCCATGCAGTATCCAGGTGACATACAATGTAATATACTACTTGAAAAGCTAAAAAACCTTTTATCTGTATAATGTGCTATGAGCGTATAATATGGTAAATAGACTACGAATCTCTATGCAAAATTAAAAATTTCTACATCAATTCGAGAAAACACAGGGGAACCTAGAAAATTTTTTCTTCTTCCAATTATCTTATACAGAAACTAATACATACGCACTAATGTCCTTAAAACTTTTCAATATGTTCGCTTCTTTAAATTGTACGTATCTAATAATAAACTAGTATATCACATATCATATCATATCATATCATATCATATACATATAATATAATATAAATATTGTATACTGACACAATATTGGTATTCTCTGTGCAGTGCTCGAATACGTGGGACCAAAATGGCGGACATTCGTCGCAAACATGTCCATTGCAATGTTCTTCACGTTCGCCGCATGCGTGCTACCCTGGATCGCATATTTCCTAGCAGACTGGCGAATGACTTGTATAGCGACGTCGGTTCCTCTCGTTTTGGCAGTGGCAACGCCGTGGTTGATACCAGAGAGTGCTCGATGGCTTGTCAGTCAAAATCAAATTGACAGAGCCATCACTATCTTGGGGAAATTCGAGCGAATAAACGGTACCAAGGTGCCCGATGACGTGTACAAACGATTCAGGGTGAATAAACAATTATTTTCATACTTGAAAATATGTATAATACACCTATATCGCTATAACTTTTTGTATGCGCAACAGGAAACCTGTGCCAAGATATGCAAAGAAGAGGAAGCCGAGAGGACGTACTCGGTGCTGGATTTGTTTAAGACTCCGCGGCTGCGGAACATCACCATCTTGTTTATTGTTATATGGTATTCGTATTCGTCCAGATATTTTAAAACAATCAATTTCTAACGTTCGTTAAATTATTCGTTCGTTCGTTCGTTTATAGTTTACACGATTAAATATCTTAATTGGTGTCTAATCGATTACTAAACATTTAAATAGCGTACGCGATGTTATATCGCAATTTCATATCCATAAGATGAAGAAAATTAGAAGAAATGTTTAATTTTCCAGTATCAAAATAGCTCCGAGCACGAAGAGTTAACATAATCATTTTGTTCTCAGGATGGCGATCTCTCTGGTGTTCGATGGTCACGTGCGTAACGTTGATAATTTAGGTTTGAACGTGTTCGTGACATTCACAATCGCGGCGGCGACAGAGCTGCCCGCTGACACATTTCTCACTGTCGTCCTTGACAGATGGGGCAGAAGATGGCTGGCATGTGGCTCGCTGGTCGTTTCCGGAATCTTCAGCATCTGGGCTTGCGCTGTCTCGAATAGTTGGTGTCTTACATATCCCGTGACTTTTTCTATAATTCGTATATCGTATATCGTTTAACATCTTCACCTTTCGCTAGATATATACTCAGCCACATTGGCCATTCTGGGACGATTTTGGATAAACATATCCTACAACATAGGGCTTCAATACGCAGCGGAAGTGCTACCAACGGTGGTCAGGGCGCAGGGTGTGGCCTTGATTCACATTATGGGATACGTCGCTAGTATCTTGGCTCCCTTCGTCGTCTACCTCGACGTAGTCTCTTCGGTTCTACCGCTTCTACTGTTAGGCATCATCGGAATTGCTGGAGGATTTCTGACGTTGTTTCTACCGGAAACGCTGGACAAGGATCTTCCTCAGACGTTGCAGGATGGCGAGAACTTTGGCAGAAATCAGAAAATGTGGGATGTTCCTTGCCTTCGGAGGTAATTGAGATTACCAGACAGCGGATCTTTATGCAAAATAGAAATGTCGTACATGAATTGGAAGAAACTCGAGGGAAGTGGAAGTTTAGTTTCTTTCTTAATATGTTTAATAGATTGAAAATAATGTAACGGTATTCCTAAATTTTCCTAATGATTTGTTACTTTTCTAAATTATACCTCCTCGTTTTTGTCGTAAATTAGCGTAAATGCGTAAAAACCGCTGTCTATTGATTACTGATATTACTATAGATTTCATAAGATATATGTACAAGTATACTTATAATTATTGTATTTAATGTAGAATTTAATAGAAATCGTGAGTAACACACGCTTACAATTGTACATCAACAATTAGCCATCCGTTGAGACGCGGAACAACGATTAATACGCGAAGAAATGAATTTGAAATTTTCTTTCAGGAAACCGGAAGTTGAGGAAACACCGCCGACCTTCAAGACCTTCTCCCGAGGCAGCGTGAGGAACTCGATGAGAGCGTCTCTTCGTGGCGAGACTTTAAGGAGCAGCATGATTCGAAGATCGAGCGTCAAGTCGAGGACGGAGAGCACCAATCCGGGAACGGAAGTGGAAAGATTATAGCGAAACGTTGCCAGTGACGTTTCAGTCACTATGGTGCCGATCAGGAGATCTATTACCTTCGAAAGTCGCGTGGAACCGTTCCCGTTCGAATTATCGAGACGCGAGCACCTCGTGTGAAATGACGTGAAATGAAGAGATGCCATAGACGTGATAGTTAGTTGAATCGTCGATAAAGATGTCTCGTAAAGTCGGGGACGAATATACTTTCGGTGTTCGTAATATTGGATTATCATGATGTTTACCTGTATAGTAGATAGTCCGTGTTCGTAGATTTTGTACGAGTATCGTATGTAATCGTTTATAGTATTATACATTCTAGACGTGTAAAAAGAATCGGTAATTATCAAGCATTTTTATTACTTCAGACATTCGACGAGCTCTCGGAGATACAGCTTTCTGTAAATCGAAGGATAAACATTCTGGATAGTAGATTTTGTATATATGTACATACATGTATATGTATATCCGTGAATTGTGAATATTGTTAGGTTTGTGTTAGTAGATTTGACAGTGTACGCCGTACGCGAGCTCTCCACGTGAAGTAGCGAATATTTTTCATGTTACTGTGCCGTAAGCCGTTCGCGGCTATTTTTCTAATAAAACCGACGAAAATCATTGGAGCAGCTGACGATCTGTCCGACACCCGAGTCCCAGTCCCGAGTCAGAAGTGCACAGAAACTGGTAGCTATTTTCTGTAATATTTATATGTTGTTCTTCATTTTCCTTTGGCTTTTCCACTGCCATTACAATCCGACATGAATATTCACAAGTATCGGAGGGAACTTGCTGAAATAATACTCGGCAACGGTTCTGTAACAGTGTCCCCGTGTTATCCGTGTCGGTGGCCACTAAACTTTTATCGCTACCAACCTAGTTCAGCTTGGATCAAAGTTGAATTGGAGGATATCGTTTTTTCGTTTAGTCAGCGGCGAAAATATGAGAATATATGTATCTGGCCGCGTTATACACCTATGTTTGGAAAGGTTTATTATACACTATTTTCAATTTTAATATGCAGTGCGTGAAGCTTATTCTGCGTAAAAAGCTGCATAGCCGCATCGTGTACAGTCCATTCTGCAGTTGAAGATAAAAGTATTTCGCATATAAAAGTATTTTGTAATTACATAACAATCGAATACAATATCTAAATACATTTCACATTCGAAAGAAAATAAATTACTAGTCAATAATGTATTTATCAGTCGAATATTTTTTTAATACTTTTTGTGCGCCCATCGCTGCTACCAACAATGAGTTCATAATTCATAATACGTCACACACGAAGGCGAACAGACATCGAGCCCAAGAGAACAAGACCAGGGGATCGTGACGGAGAAGAACCGAGCTTCTGATTCTTCTTTACCCCGTATCGCGAGACTCGAAAAATCCATTATCCGTCACACAAGCAATCTCATTTTTTTTAAAATTCACAATGACTCGGCACAATATAAAAATTTATAATGGAGGTGTACTATAATTTATAAATATTACTAACTAATCTGTTGCCAACTACTTCCGAACCCCCTATTTACAATTGTTTCTATCGGAAGAACTAGGAAATTTATCATATTTTGAATGTCCTCCAAATCCATCGTATGTAATTGAATGTACCTAGAAACATAGTGTTTATCGTTTATACATATATGTATAAGTATGTTATATACAATACATTATCACTGGATTGCGGATCTTTATCTTTATGCGAAATGAAAATTTTCCGTCTATTGCAGAACACAAATTGGAGTGATCTAAATATTTTTGTTTCTTAATATGTGTGTTTGATAGGTTTAAAATAATATAACAGTCTTTTTAAATTTCTCAAATGTTTTCTTCTCTGTTTCAAAAATTTCAGCTACTCGTTTTTTTCATAAATGCATCCACAATCCACAGTTTAATAATAATCGCTAGACTGCGGATTTTCATGCATTTCTGACATGTTTAAGTTGTAAGTTGTAAGTTGAAATATAAAACAATGACTAACATTGATATATTAGTAAGAATTAATTGTCCAATGTTCACGACAAGGAATTTTCCTTCCGAAGAATAAAAATCAACGGGTAGAAGAATTTACATAAAAATCCGAAGTATACCCAGTCATCAGCACAGGCCTACCTCGAGCAGATATCGAGCACAGCCTGCAATCGTACGATGCCAGCAGATGGCGAGCATTATGCTGTGAAAAAGCTGCTCGAAGCAGAGAACGGTCGGAATCTGCTCGATTTTGGACAGCGCCATCGTGCCGATACTCGATACTTATTGCGACGCAGATGTATGGCATTTGGCGACAGCAGAGTCAGCCGCCTGCCGGGCAAATGCTGATGATAAAACCAAGACAGAACGAAGGAAGCTCGGTCTTGAATTCTGCCTTCGTTTAAGAGGCCAGCTCGGTCCCAAATTCTGCCAAAAAATGCCCGTCCAAAATCGAGCATTTTGCTTACCGGATAAGTATAACAATTTTTTAAGAATTATTGTATATGTATTCTTATCATTCTTACACTTGTTTGCTCAGTCCTGGGTCTTTTCGTAAATATCGATGATTTTGAATTTGTTGTTATAATGCCACGTTTTCTAACGGGCACTTGTTTTAAACCAAATAGACCTGCTGATCTTACTGGAAGATATGGCGAATCATTCGTTTTCTCCTGAAAATCAATTTGCAAATATTGAAAAATTAACAATCCTAAATGGAACTATATGTATCTTGTAATTGTATAAAATGATAAATTAATCACCATATTCGCAATACCAGCTGCTACATTTTTCCTTTCATCCTTAATATCTTCTACGTTCATATTTTTATTCGGTATTGTACCTTTGGCAGCATTCTGTTTCGAAATATTTTCTACATTACCGTCTGAATTATTCTCTATATCGAAATCAAAGATGCCAGCTCGTTTCGATACTGGTGTATTCTTTTCTAGTTCTCTAAGTTTATTTTGTAAAGCCATTTTTTCACTTTCACAAATCATTAGGTCTTCCTCAATTTTTCTACAATACAATACAATACAATACAATACAATATTTTACACATTCTCAAGAAACTGTTAGAATTCTGTAATTTCGCATTTCATTATCTGCATACTTCCTCTTTTTGTGCTCTTCTGACAGAAACTTCCTTTCCATGGTTGCTTTTGTTAGCGCCTCTTGCAGGCTCCTTACTTTCGACCTTAATTCTCTTCTCTTGTTCAAACTTGATGCCATTTCCCTAAATGTAATACATTATTGTTACAAACAGACATACAGACACTAAAAACTCCAAGCAACAACAATAATAAACTTTCACTACCTTTTCATCACGGATATGTACGTAATAAGAGTGCTAGGATCACATGTTCTGGAGACCATGTCGTCAATATCTTCCGTAGATGCTTCCAGTAAAGTTTCTATACTAACATGAATAATATCTAATTATTAGCATACACACGTGTCCGTACATTCCAAGTATTTTCATTTTCAATGAACAATGCCAGTTATTAGGAGTGGCAGAATTATGTGAGATAACCCCGTGTATACAAATATAATGTCATCTGTAAATCTGTAGACATTAAATTTGATTGGCATTGTACGCAATGAAAATACTATTGTAAGATTAATAGAATAGTGGGATAAAAATAGATGAAAAATTACAGTAATGTCTCTATCTCTATAAACGCGCGCGCGCGCGCAAAAAGGCTGTAGGCGATTAACGAAAAAAAATATCCCCTCCGCTTTAATAATCTAATCTCGGCTCGGGTATACATATTGCTGTGAACCACTACTAATGCGACGCGGAAAGTCGCAGTCGTCGGCACAGTTCAAAGAACGTGCCGTGCGTCCTCGCAATATACCACCAATATTGAATCTTTTTCATTATTAGTTATTTTGTTGTGAAAGTTTAATTTTCTGACTAAAAAAAGACCAAAGACCAAACGCAATATAATTTCAACTGTGGTTTAATTGACGATTAAACTGTTCCGGTCGCAAGGAAGGACAACGAATGGGAAAGAATGAGACGCGGAGAGTCGCAGTGGCCGACACGCGCGCACGGTTCGAACTTCGAAGGCTCGCGCTTGGTCTCTCTTTACACGAGCTGTCCTTCTCTACGTTCGGCTCGGCCTTTCAAGCTCAAAAAATAGAGCTAGCCATCTGAGATAAACGCAACCGAATCCCCCCCGAGGGAATTATATTATTATTATATTTCGATTAATTTTACCTTCGATAACCAGGAATTTTTGTCTTTTTCTTATGTAATCCTGTAGATTTTTGCCAAAAGTATACAGGATTCGATAGAAACAGGCAAAAATTTATGGTTACCGAAGGTACGCTGCAGCCTATTTTAGTAACCTTCTACACTCTACACATAATGAGAAAATGAATATAGTTATATACTTTTTGTAGGTTTCTATCCGTCCCTTCAGTTGTTCGTTTTCTTTTTCCATACTGTCTGCTGCGAGAGCTCGTTCCTTCAAGCTGAGAACCTGATGTTTAAGCATACTAATGAGACTACCTTTTTCTGTATCTATTTTTACTAATTCTTTTTTCAGATTCATAGTTTCCTTTTCTAAAGCGTCGCATTTTTTTGAAAAGTGTTTAGCATCTTTCTCTTTTAAAATTAGTTCTAAACTTAGTTTATCAACTTTATCTTGTAAAATACATGAATCTTCTGTGATAGTGTCATTGTTAGAAAAATTGAAATATACTCTGTGGATTTTATGTGATGTGGTTTTTTCTCTGCATTGCGGGCACGATTTAGATCTGCATGGGAAATGAAAATCAATTAAAATGGATCTCTTTTAAAAGATTTAATAATATTCTTCTATACAGAGAGTGGTTCATCAAAGTATCTGAATGTTAATAATTAATTAAAATAGAGTTTTTTCAAAAAAACAACTTTTGCATTACAACCACTGTCAATCAATGTTTTATTGTATAGTGTATATTATTTACGAATGTACTTTCTTTCGAGCCTCTGCGAAGAATGCCTCAACTAATTTTGATGCATTCAATGTAGGATCTACTATTATTCTCTCTCTTTATTATTTCTTATAATTTTTCTTCTGTTATTCTTCAAATGATAAATTGATTAACGATAAAATCTTCTAATGATATCTCTCACTGACCTCACATTTAACACGTTATGAGCAATGAATGCAAATTATAATGCAGCAAGAGAACTTGTATGTTATTGCGATAGAATGTTAAAGTTACTCACTGTATTTATACTATACGTCATACGTTATTAGTACTTTCAAATACTTTTGTGAATCACTGTATACAGATATATTTAATCGCTGTATTTCATTATATAGAAAATCATAAAAAATATGCAACCTCTATTTTTGAAATGATAATAAAATAATCTCTTACCTTTGTAACCATTGAGTTAAGCACGCATAATGAAAGATATGTCCACAAGGAGTATGAAATATATCAGCAGATGGTGTTAACAAATCGCTACATATTGCACAGACAATATTCATTTTATAGAAAAATAAGTAGAAACAATTATATCAATAACTGAAATTATATACATAAATATTAATGAACTGTTTCAATTGATATATAAACTAGATTATCGTCCATTTATTTTAACAGAAAGATGTATTTAGTTGGGCTAAACGGCTAAACTATTGTTCAAGATTAGCTCAACGGTATTAACGAACTGAATATAAATCTTGAACCATGAACTGTAGAATTTATATTTACACAGTCAGCTTCAGCTCTGGTTAGCTCTGACCGCTCTGACCACGCTCTGACCACGCTCCGACAAAGTTGGACAAAGTAAATACACACAAATAGGTTATCTTGCAAGCCCGCGAAACTGCGCGAAACCGTACGAACATTTTGAGTGACCAGTGTTCCGATTGAACGTGGATTGAACCCACCGTTTTTCGCGCATGCGCGGCAATTTCTGCTTCAGTAACGTAACCATTTCGATGAAATCGGGTAGCTTGTTTTGATTTTCTATTCAAATTGAATTGTCTATTTATTATTATTTCTGTTTTAGTTTCTGACTGTTTGTCAATTGCAATTAATGAATTTGTTCATATTCTGTTACAGATTCCGCTGGAAAAGAATCCATCGATCGAAGGACCATGTTCATTGCCCAGATCGATACTTGACGTTGCTTTCGATAATCGAAAGCGTGACAGCTTCATAGCGTACCATACAGTACCATATTAGCGTACTTTGTTGAAGCAGGAGAGGACGTGAGCGTGAGTTCAAATTATAGAAAAATTAATAAATAATCAATTTGAATGATTAATTTTCTATTAATTCGGATTTACTTTTGTGTAACTACGATCATTTGTATTTGAATTCGTGTCGTGCGATAGATATCGGTTTTATTTAATTTTCGTTAAAATGATATACATATATACTCGATGCTACACTCGATGCTTTCTTCAAGCAGCAGAGGACGTGAGCGTAAGTATATGTAGAATTCATAAATATTCAACTTTAATTATTTAATTCCTATATTGAGATTAAATGGATTTATTCTTTCTGTTACAGAGCCCTAAGAGTATAAAATATTTTTAACTTGTTGCCTAATGCTGCCTAATGCTGGATGCCTAATGTGCCTAATGCTGGATGCCTAATGTTGCCTACCTTGACGACCAAAGACGACATCGAGATCGAGATCGAGATCGAGAGTAACGTTATGTCGTGTTGTCTTCATGTTGTCTTCAAGGGGGAGAGAATGTGAGTACATACCAAGACATTTTTACAATTAATCTTTACTATAGCACATTTCCTTTCAAAGTATTAATGAAAAATTTTACATCCCCTACACTTTCTATTTCGAAAATCATTTAAATAGTATTTAAATTAAAATGTTTTTATATGCCAATGAAATTGTACGAATTGATTTTAATATGTTTTTGTTTTATTTTTTGATTTCAGGACAGTAACGCAGCTTCTCATCCTCCCAGCATATGTAGTAAGTGAATAAACAACTGTCGTTTTTATTATTCTATTTCTTTCGTAGATAATTTATAGTTTTATAGACGAGTACAGCAGTGACCGTGAGAACGCCAGGCGTTCCCGCGGGTAACAATTTGTTTCCTAGCTGCTAGCTGCTGCTAGCTAATATGTAGGGTCTTTTTGTACGTCATGTTTTTGTTTTTATAAACCAACTCAACGATTTCATAGCATTCATAGTTTGGAACACAATTACTGGAGTCACTTTTTATCGTTGAGATAATTGTTTGTATTTTAAAATTATATTTTGAATTGCTCAGGAACATTAGATTAGATATGTACCACGTAAATACAAAAGGACGATTCGCGATGGATCGATTCTTTAGACAAAGCAAAATTACTTAATTAATTAATCTTTGACGATTACTTTACACTTAGTAGAATACTTTTTTCATTATTTCAAAAGTTTGTTGTGCCGAAAGGGTCGTCCGAAGGTTTTCAAATATATTCATACAGAATAAATAAATTAATAAATGAAGATCTTTATTAGAGAATTATTTCAGTCTTTTTTTATTCCGTTTTCTCTAATTAAATATACAATTTGTAACTTAATATTAAATTTTAAATTCAAAGTAGAGTCATTTAAAAAAATGCAAGAACATTAGCCCGTATCAAATCTAACAAATTCTTTTAGTTAGGATTTTCAGGATATTAAGATTCCCTGTTCGTTGCTCGAATCCTCTCGCGTGCTCAGGTGCTACTCGGGAGGGTGAGTGCAATGGGCACATGGAATATTGTTTTTTAATCATATATGTGTGGCGATTGACAATGGTTAGTGTGTCGTGCACGACGCATTTTCCTGTTGATCTGTGACATGCTACATACATGGATCCTCGTGGAATATGCGCAACCGCATTGCTTTCTTAATTCACTGAACAATAACATTGTGCGATATAATTCAGATGTTATTTCGATTTTTTGATTTATTGATTTATTTCGCAATGACCACTACCATTGTCTATAACAGTGATCTGAAATACCAACATCGCTAAAAGTTCCGACAGCGACGAGATACAGAGTCGGTGGTAGAATATAATTTATCTATGATTTATATCCCAGTAATGTTCACCATAGCCACCGTCTATATCTGCCCATTTTACCTATAAAAATATGAAAATATAATGTCAGATGTATACATATACATATGTATACATATGTGTGTGTGTGTGTGTGTGTGTGTGTGTTAGGTCGCGCTTACAGTGGCTCCGCGATGTCGGACGATTCAGCCGACGCGACGTCCACTAAGCTGTTGTGTCTCTTTTTCGCATGCTCGACAAAAAAGACAGATGCGTCGGACGTCGGCCAAATCGACAACAACCAGAAGACTTTTTACATTGTAATTAATTGCCATTAAATTGCATATAAATACTGTGTACGCAATTGTCCAAGTTTATTCCTACAATAATTATACGTTTAGAATTCGTCACATGTCAATGGATTTTCTCATACAAATAATTTTGTATAGACTTCACAGGTCATTACCTTTCCTCGATGTCGATTTTCTAGAAAATCTTTTTCTTCAAATCTTTGCTCCCACTGAATCGGATTTTCACAAACATATCCAAATTGTAATTTAGTTTCAGGTTGGCGTTCCAGGAAAATGTCCCTAAAGGTTTTAATGTTCTTGAAACGGAATCAACTTTTGTGATGAAATTTTTAATTTAGACATAAAAACACATCGGGAAGCCAAAGTAAAATATTTCTTATCGAATTCGAACATTCGTCTGATACGCATGCGCATATATTCTTTAGTATGATTTAACTCCCGCAAGAACATATTGTAGGCGTATATCTGCTAATACATTTTATTTTGCTAATAATAATAATAATAATAATAATAATAATAATAATAACAATAATTTTATTGCTAATAATTTCATTTTTCCTAATAAAAAAACTTTGTATAAACAAACTTCCATGATACTTTCCCGATTTAGGTTTCTACACCTATCACTTTACTTATTATTGTATCATTTCAAATACACTGTTTACTGCAATGACAGTGATGAAATAAAGGTGCCTTGTGAGACATGTAATCTGTACTCTGTACGCATTAAAGATACGAGCATTTCACACTTACTGAAAAAGTTCCTTTTTCATTGCTAATTCGTCAAGCATTCTGTCATCTGATTTTCCTTCAAGTTTATCCTCTTCGTCTGGAATATTTTTCATGCTTATTAGCAATAAATTAATAGTTCATCACATCAAATTTTACCTTTTATAAAGCTGATTAAATAGCATACATTTTCTTGTAGATAATATTGCGCGATTGTGATATGAGGGCAGATACTTCCGTATAATTACAGCAATTAGAAGAAAAACCAATGATCATGTTAATCAATTATTACTCTGAACATGATATCTATATCTTTTTTACATTTCCAATCAACACAATTCAAGTATTAGCGCTGCTTTCTTTGTGTATCAAATTACAAATCATTAACTCGAGCACTCTCAAGCTCCGACCCTTCCTTTTTTTTCCTCCGATCCTTGTATTTAGATGTATAGGTGTATGTATACAATAGAACTCGATTCTTCAGATGACAAACATGAATGACAGGATACAACATTTGTAGAATACTTTTTGCTTTTTGCATACATGTTTTTTACATTTATAGCATTTTACCACGTTTTTATTAGCTCGCTTTCTTGTCTGTCTGTCTGTCTGTCTGTTTGTCTGTTTGTTCGGTACAAATTTCGCAATTGATTTTAAACTAACTTCCCGATGAGCTAGAGACTTGAAATTTTAAACATAGCTCAGAACTGGATGACGATGCAATATTTAAAAAAAATTTCTTAAAAAAGCCTACGAGTTTAGGAGATATAAATTATTGTATTAACAATTTGAACCGGAATAAATAAAAAAATTATTTGTTACTGTACTCAGGATTTATTTAAATTAATGCCTAGATACCATAAACCTAATAGTTTGTTTCCGTACGTTTGTACATTTAGAATTCTAATCTGTAATAATGAGTACGCAGTAATCGGTACATGCCTTTTTTTCGTCCGCAGTACTGTGTAGAAAATGTTATCGATTTTATTTTTTAATATTTTCTTATGTGGTATTAGGTTTTCAGGGCCATACATTTTTTTTGTGTTGAGAACATCATTCTTCCGTAAAACGCTTACATATGTTATATTATTTCGTGATAAATTAGGAATAATATTAAAATAGATTACGAGAGTATATATATATATATATATATATATATAAATTGAAATAGAGTACGATCGAAGCATGATACCACGCAGTAATCGATACAGTTACCCTATCTGATACTATCAAAAGATGTAAAACAAATAAGTCAATACAAAAGAAAGCGTCGCGTCGCGCATCGCGCGCCGTCCGTATATTACCTGAAGGATGATTTTGTATTCCTCTTCCAGCACTTGTAACAGTCAAATGAAAGATGACAAATGTTAGCGTAAAAAATTTCAACATGTTGCATGTACTCGCTGTAACAGTTTTAATAATGATGATCGAAGCGATTGGAAATTATTAAATATGACTACATATAACCGATATGAGTATTTACGAAGGACTGAAGTCACCGACAGCCGACAGAGTTTCAATTCGAATTGATCGATCGTTCGTTCAGCGATGGTTTATCCGTAATGCTCTGATTACGCTACTACATCTAGAGAGGTAACAGTTGCCTCCAATTTGATATGCTTTCACCGATTCTGAACCTCTTGTATTCCATTATTTTCTCTTATTGAATTATTCCTCGCGAAATCGCTCACACATTCCGGAGTAGTATTAGGTACGGATTTTTCAATATCTTGGAAATTGTTCGTTTTACACGCCTGTATATAGAATAAGGTGTTGACAATTTTTCATTGAATTATAATTGCTGAACTAACAAACCGATGAAAATGATATTTTAGGTGTGCATTAGAGTCATTCTGTTCCGGATTTTGTTCAAAGTTGAATATTATGTTGTAATCTTTAGTGACCTATGAAAAAATCTTAAAGGATTTTTCTATATCTTAAAATTGTTGATTTGAAAATGACACGAAAATGAGTTTTTTCGTTTGAGAAAAATGTTTTTTCGCCATTTATTTTGTAATTCTTTTAAACAAATGCGATGGTTTCATAGCGGGGAATTTTTTAAAAATTTGAAAAAAATGAGCATACATATAGCCCCAAGTGTTCCCCTTATGCGTTATGGACATTTAAAAAAGAACGTAAACACTGCTCCAACACCGTTAATACAGTATTGTCCCAATCTAATTGTAAGTATATAATTTCTCGGTTCTGTGTTGTGTTAAATCTAGTTCAGAACAGGACACTATTCTTTTGTGGCTTCGTCGACCGCCCCGAACGTAGAAAAGGACAGCGAAGCTCGAGAGGCCTCGGTCCGGTCGCCGAAAAGTGTAAACATAACTAATCCGATGACGGTGATGACAAAACTTTTTTATTTTTCATTATTTTTTTATGGAACTTTCACCAACATATTCATGGCATTTTTCTCATGAAAATAATTCCAAATATGGTGTAATTCCGATGATATTTACTTGTGTAATGGACGATGAAAATTTCGGGCGCAAGGAAGGACAGCGTATGGGAGAGAAAGAGACGCGGAGAGTTACAGTCGCCGCGCTGCGCCGCGCCGCGCCGGCACAGTTCAAAGTTCAAAGTCTCGCGCGTCCTCACAATGTAATACCAAGAAGAAACTTTTTTATTATGTATTACTGATTCTTTTATTTCTTTTCAAACATTTTCTAAGATATTTCTTCTATGTTAGCGATATTACCACGTGCCCGTGCTGCCACCTAGCTGCTCTGCTCGGTACTATTGTCGGCGATCGTCACTATAAATCAATATGGCAGAGCGCGCTTACCTATCAAAAGCACTGCTGCAAATTCCTCAACATTAAGCAATCATAATTTGTGAACCATTGATCCTACAGGATCGAAACTTGGACTCTTAGGTTTTCCTCGTTTAAATCTACTGGATTACATACCAAATACCAAATAGATACTAATTTATAGGAGAAAGGCATAAAATTTTGGTCCTGTAAAGTAAAGTTCACCCGATATCTCGAAAAATTCGAAAATTTTTTTTCGCCAAGAGTAGATAAAGTTCACCCTAGAGTGAACACTCTTATCGTACAATACGACAACTGCCAGTACCACTGGTGGTGGGACATATCTCGCGAGGGACCAAGAAACTCGAGCTGCCTCGGTCACCGAGCAGTGTAAACATGCAGCGTAAGGGTCGTTGCAGACTATACCGACACGGCGGCTACCTGCACCGCGCCGCTTTGGGTTTCTTCTGTGTATTTCAATGGGGATGCGGATACTAGGCCGTACCGACGACCCGCCGCATCCCCATTGTAATACACACCGGCGCGGTGCAGGTAGCCGCCGTGTCGGTATAGTCTGCAAGGACCTTAATTCGTACATACAAATAATGATTAAAATGAGTCGCTTAAAAACTCGTCCGACAAGTTGTAGCTCCGTCAATTTGTAAAATTCTAGTCGAATTCTTTGAGAACATAATTCTCGAGATGTTAAGTTGTTTATATGCTATATGTATATGTATAGCATATGTTAAATATATGATAAATTGTAAGTTATGCTTTACATGTACAGTAAATATGGGCCAATTTGTATCTTGTTTGGCGTCATTTTAAACACCAAATTGTATATTGGTAAAATAGTCTCATCGATGCACTATTTTTTGTTGTGCCTTCGGCTGCGCGGTCCGTGTTTACATGCTGTCCTTTTCTGCGTTCGACGCGGTCGACAAAATGCCACAAAAAAAATAGTGTCCGGTCCCGATCTATGTCACACAACACAGAACCGAGAATTCACTTAGAATGGGACTTTACTGTTTTTGGAAACAACGTGTGTGTCTAGCACATATGTATTTGATCCGAATACTGTAATTACATTCACTATTCACATATTCTCGTACACATTTTGTTGGGCAACACAGTTTTGCGGGAAGAACAGATAATTAACACATCTGTATAAATTGAACATTTTACACGAATGTTTACAAATATTACACGTTACATATAATAGTAAGTAGATGTAGATACTGGGCAAACAAAGTAACCATTAAAAATCTACTCAATATGAAATTTGACCACGATAGTAAATTATTCTTCCAGCAGGATTAGAATTGATACATATACATACAAATGTGGCTTACAGTTGTCGCGACTGCTGGGAAATTAATCGTCCTTCTCAATAATAAATGTGTACTTTCAAAAGTTTCATAAAAATTAACATTTTGAACATTGCTTCAGAGTAAAAGTGGCTTCATATAAAAACGCTGATGAACTCGTGTTACACGTACTAGGTGTATGTATTATACTGTATATGTATAATATACGACTTTCTGTAGAGTTCTGTATTCCACTTAAAGAAAATGAAAAACTTTGCGGACACTTTACATTGCCTTTGTCCAGCACAAAGGCAATTAAGTATGTATGTATAGTGTTATAGCAAACTGAAATAGTGTCGTACAAGACAGTACAGACAGTGTAGAAGTAATAAAGTAGTAAAGAAAAAGAAATCGGTGTTTAAAAATTAAAGTGGCAAACATAGGATGACAAAATAGGTGAAAACAGGATAAAATTTTAATGGTCAAAGTCAAACAAGAAAATTATAGTAACTTGCACGCAGGATACAAGAAGAGCTACATATTTTCTGTTAGTAGGTAGTATAGGTAGGTTTAATTTATACCGTTATCTTATTAAAATCTAAGGCTGTTCTATTTCCTTGCGTAACCAGAAAGTTTTGCCATTCTCCTATAATTTTTACGTTTTCGAAAGAAGAAGATGTGAGATATCCAAGTTTCGATCCTGGAGGATCAATGGGCCAAAAGTTATAAATGTTTAAAGTTGAGCGCGATCTCCAGTGTTTTTGACAGATTAATCTATTAGCGCCGCCATAAACCGTAAACGGCACGCGACCGTCACTGCTACAACACGGCGCGGCGCTAACCTGTCAAAGACACTGAAAATCGTTCAACTTTAAACGTTTGTAACTTTTGAACTTTGAACCATTGACCCTCCAGGATCGAGACTTGGATTTCTCGCATCTTCTCGTCCAAATCTGCTGAATAACATAGAAAAAACGGCAAAAATCTCTGGTTACACAAGGAAAAGTTTAGCCAAATCTAACGTTTGGTACGCTTGAATGTGTGATGCACAGAGGCAATGTTAATAAACAGGAAAAATAAATAGAAAACGATAGTTTGACTGACAATGAGCGTGTTACCGTTGGTTGCTTTCATGTGGGAATTTCAAGGGTGTTTCAATTCGCATTCGAAAATGAGTGATGTATTTTTTATTTATATTCGAATAGAGACGGTTGAAATCGGTACAGTCATCGGAGATCATTGAATCTTAGAGTCGAACACGAATAGTGTATTTGATATACCGTAATATGTGTATACATATTATCTAACAAGTTGCAAATAAGCATTCATTATATAACTATATATATATATATATATATATATATATATATATATATATATATCCAAGATTTCTGTTTAGCTACAATCAGCCTTGCTTTGTGATGTTTCATTAATTGCAAATGCCTCTGTTAAGTACACTGATTTCATCGAGGATTGCACAATCTGAGTAGGACTTAATATCTAAAAAATAAATATAATTCATGAAAAATCAAGTTGATAGGGGTTCTGTGAAATTCAGCTCTGTATGCACTCCCGTCTATTATCTCCGTTGTTACGTCAATAAATTTGTTTCTTTTGCAAAATGTCGACTAGAAGAGAATTGAAATGTAATTGTTCTCGAATCGAATATAGTCCATATGCAGCAACTGATTATAAATTGGTACTCTACAAATTTCTTTTCTTAATTTAGGCAGTAGTATTGTTACTTTTTGAATTGTCTTTAAACCCTGCTCATTAACACTTTAATCTATTTAATCTAATGTGATCAGTGAACATTTGAAAGGACACACTTATTACGTTACTTTCCTAATTCAGTGACACCTTAAAGCATTATTTGGCACGTGTTATTAGAATATCTCTTAATACTGATAGAATTGATGTAGCGCTTTTCACTCACTTTGTTGCCATTATATTGTAACACCTTCTATTTATAATAGCGCATACTTGGTTCGCCATCGTTAATTACACATAAAACACTCATTTACAACTGCACTACTATTTAAAATGTACATCAAATCTGTGTTACTCTTTGAATAACACATACAAAAAATGCCTGTCGTTAACGTTTCCCTTAGTATTCGAATAAATTTTAGTTTGTGCGGTATAGCTTTGTAGAATGTTCACGGAACAGAGTCAGTTTTCTAAATAGATTATCTCTATATAAATTACAAGAAATAAGAACCAATCTGCCTTGAAAAATACAATAACGATATCAAATTTCAGGTAACATTGAATTATTTTATCCTCCAACTCGTATTTAGAACTTTTACCGTCAACAGTTCCATATCGTCCAAGTAATTACAAAATAGAAAATAGGATCGTTTAAGACAGTGCTGTCCAACTCTTTTCGTATTCTTTATCCCCATATTCACATGTTATAGTACAACGCAACGTATACATAACGACATTAACTGCTATCCGTCGCGCTGACAACGATCTTTCAGAGCAGGCATGGACAACGAGAAATCCTCTATGCGTTTTGGGAGTGTCCCCCGAGGGTTTTCCCTCGATCAACGCGGTTCAAGGCAATTCACACGTCGGAGAAAGAGATAAAAATCTCTAGTCTATCTTGAGGACAGTTGTGTGCCCCGCGCCACGGGGCAATTATACATATTGTCCATGCCTGTTCCAGGTACCTATTTACACTTGTCTTTAATCGATATTACTCTACGGTTTCTCTCTCCTTCAATCACTCGCAAGAATGGCCTACAGGCGCTTACGAGGACTCTGTTATGAGCAAAATCGATCAGACTTACTTTGGCCCTCAACCTGTCATGACAAAAATTTAATTGATTCGTTTTTACTTGCAACGTATGGACAGTCAGATGCATCGGGTAAGTTTTCATCCAAGCTTTCATTCTGTTCGGTTCGGTTCGTTTCAGTTCGGTACAGTGTCGCCAGATTTAAGACTTGTCGCTCACTCTACCCTTCCCCTTCTACGACCTAGTTATTCCCCTACTTTCCGACGACGAGTAACCTGATGCGCGTACGTCTGTGCTGGGCACGGTTGGGGCCCCTCAAATATTTGCCTCCCCCGCCAACGTTTCTTCCGTGCAGAGCGCACCTTCGTTGCGTTCGCTAATGATTCCTGCTAATGAGGGGACAGTGAGCGCCAAGGTGGAGTAAGCAAGTTAGAATAGAATAGCATAGAACTAAGCGTGTGACTTGTTACTTAAAAGTTTAACTGTACACAAATTAATAAATAATACAAGCGTAACAACCATTTGTTAATACAGTAACTGTTCATAGAATTTCGTACGTTATTTATATTTTCTTCGGAACACTGATGAGAACATCATTAATGTTCAGGAACTGTCTAATTTTAACCAATAAGTGAATTCCTGTCCAGAAAACGTCTAAAACCCTTGCCTTTTTCGTCTTAATTATTCAACACTTGACAGATGCACGAAGTAAATCTACTACTGGACGAAATAATTTCATTAATCGAATGAATGTTCTAATTCCAATCAAGTGAGAACTTTGCTCGTGTACACTTTATACAATAAAGTTGCATATACAGTAAATCCTCTATAAACGCAAAAGCCTCGGGGGGGGGGGGGTTCGTTTGCATTTATCGTAGACGGAACACCATTTTTTTGAGCTTCAAAGGCCGAGCCGAACGTAGAGAAGGACAGCGCGCGCTCCTACCAGGGACTTTCTTGTCAACACTCATCAGCAGTACGGGCCTTGAATTGCGTTTGGACGCCGCGCCGCGCCGTGCCGGAAAGGGCCGAAGCAACGGATTGCGAGATTATGGTTAAAATCGGGCGGATTCGAGAGGAAGTGTTTTCGGCAATTCCAGACGCATTCCGATTCTAGTATTATAATAAATCCAACCCACTCGATCCCTCCCATGGACAACACTGATCGAAAAGTTGTAGAATTGTTCGTTTCATCCTTGAAATGAACGCAACTCAGATGTAAGTTAATAATTGTTTGTGCGCAGGACTTTCCGATTTCCGATCAAACGAGATCGGCGAAAACAACAACAGTGACGAAACGTTGAAAGTGAAATAATGGGCCGTGTTAAAGAATCGATCGATTCTTTCGTTTCGTTTCTTTTCTTTTGTTTTTGTTGTTTTTTTGATTTAGAATAAGTCTGGTCGTATATCGCGTTCGATACACGTTGGAACGGGCGCGAGAGACAGTATCGTTTGCGGAAGCTGACTTTATCCCGCGAACTGGGGAAATGCGCTAGTTCACGTCTGCGCAAAGTCGTACGATTACACGAGTAAACACGAACCATACGTTTGGCACTGTAATACTATATAATGTGCCTAATCTTCTTCCCCTTTCTGTCTTTTCTTTGTACAATTCACAGAATTATATTTATAAAGATTATATTTCCATGGCAGTATTCACGTTGCATTGCCTCAAATGTGGAAATCCGAGCTGTTATTAACTAAAAACATGTCAAAATCTCCCTCGATTTCCAGCGATTTAGATTAAAAATTCCTTCGTCTTTAAGTACAATTATTCTTTCCAGTCGCTTTTGCAATTCTTATTGTACAACGACGTAAAAATAAATAATACTTATTACTATTATGTGAGAAAAATTCTTGGTCAAATACAACAATACACTTATATTATTAGTCAATCCGATCGCTTTTACCTGAAACAAACTCGAAACCAGTTTCAAATCGAAAGAATAATTCTTCTACCCACGCGACGCGACGATAATATATATAAAATGTAAATGTCACGCATAAAACGCGCTTCGTCGATCTCTTTTTAAATTGAGTTATTCTTCGGATTGAGTTGCGAAAATACTCCACTCCTGTTCCTGTTATGCCACTTGCACTTCAGTATTCGCACATAGGTTCTTCGGAAAGCCGCGTTGCATAGGGCATAACACATCGGATTCACAGTACTATTAATATAACAAAGATAATAGAAAAAGTCCCACAGTGGTTGCGGTATGTACAACGAACAGGCTGTGATGGATTTAATCAGAACGAGAATATTGTATGGTGTCCACGTGATGATGAATGCCAACAAGATGGCAGATAAAGTCTTTGCAGCTTTGCGTTCCCCTTTTTTGTCCTGGATGTTTTTCTTTTTCGTCGCCGCGACTTTGCTCGCAGCAACCTTAGTCGTCGTCGCGGGCTTCACCTTGCTCCTCATGTTCAACGGCATCCCTATGTCAAGCATTTGCGACGGCCTCCTGGTTATTGACGTGGGACTCTCGCCTTGGTACATTTTTATGCTCGGCTTCTCTATGTACTTTCCTTTCTCGCTGCTGTCATGTGTAGGTAACCGGATTAGAATTGTGTAGACCTACAATTTTTCAACATTTGTTACGGGCTCAATCAGTTATGTCTTGAATTCTACACCATCGGAATTACTTTTAACTTTTAACTTTTAACATTCAAACATTCACAAACGCCATGCATGTAGCAGCTCCTATGGATACGAGTATCCCCCCATTTCACTTACACAATATACCATACATAACTGTCAGGAATATACATAGTGACTCGCAATAATATTCATATCAGACACCTCTAAAACAATGATAACTCTTGTTCTAACTCTTGACCACCTTAGGGACCCAGAAATTTTTCACTTTTCCTTATACTAGTCCCTATTCGACTACAGCTGGGAGAAATTTAACGAGTGCTTCTCTATCATAATATAAGACGAAAAGGAATAACTGGAAAAAAATTGCGATTTCGGCTTTGTTATTTAGTTATTTAACAATTAACAAATCCGCCTAAAATGCGGCAACGGGACCAACTCGACCCTCACTTTGCGAGGATTTTCTTCAACATTTATGGACACAATGGATACTATTTTATAGTGATCTCGAGTAAACTACTCATGTGAGAACAATTAAAAAGTGAAAGGGCATTGATCCCTTCTGCTCGATAATTCTTGTATAGGGCGGATATTAGAAATGCCCTTGTGGATTTTAACGTAGGTAGGTGTAGGTAGGTAGGTAGGTTCAATGTCGTTCAACGATTAATTTGTTAAACATTTTCAACACGCTGCGGTCCCAAATGAGAACCAAGGTATGCTGCACGTATCTGTCACTTGATAAAGGAGTGTCGCGCGCCTCTATCACGTAAGACGTAAGTAGTAGTAAGTACGTAACGTACACTATGTATATTGCTGGTCGCGTTGCCGCTTTTTAGACGGATTTTTAATTGTTAATAACTATATAACGAAGCCGAAATCGCAATTTTTTTATTCTTCATTTTCGTCTTATATCATTGTGGAGAACCACCCCTTAAATTTTCTCCCGCCAGTAGTCGAACGCAATGTATAATTTTGTAGATTTTGACGAGACAATGCCGAAAATTCAATATTCAATATTCACAATGACACAGTTGTTTTGCGCAAAATTTGAGACCCATATCCCCTCACCCCCTCCTCTCTACCCTCCCTCGTCTTATATGTATAGAAAGAAAGCTATAGATGCTCATAATGTTTAATGTCGTACGCGTAGTATTTCTTCTGTTGATCTACTTTTTCGGTGGAGCCTGCAGAACACACTGTTTTCGTATACTACAGCAAAGTCCCAATCTATATTTTTTTGGTCGCATCTACCGCGCCGAACGTAGAAAAGGACAGCGAAGCTCGAGGGGCTTTAGTCGCCGAAAAGTGTAAACATAACTAATCCAATAACAAAATTTCTTTATTTTTCATTATTTTTTTATAAGACTTTGATCAGCATATTCGTGGTATTTTTCTAATGAAAATGATACCAAATATGATATAATTCCAATTATATTTACTTGTGTAATGAAAGACAAAAGTTTTCGACGCAAAGACAAAGGACAGTGTGTATGGCGTATGGGGAAGAAATGCGGAGAGTCGCGGCGCGCGCGCTCCGACACAGTTGAAAGATTTCCGATTTCCGATACGCTGTTTTTCCTTGCGTCGAAAAACATTAATCATTCATTAGAAAAGTAAATATTATATCACCGGAATTATATCATATTTGGTATCATTTCAATCAGAAAAATTCCACAAATAGGTTGGTCAAAGTCCCATAAAAAATAATGAAAAATAAAGAAGTTTCGTAAATGGATTAGTAGTGGTTCACACCGATATATCTCGAGGCAGCTCGAGCTTCTTGGCCCCTCGTGGAGTATGCCCCTCAGAGTGGAAGAGGTAGGCGAACTCGCTTAGAACGGTCTCCTTCGTCGGACATAGAATGTGACTCAATTAGAAGACTCTATGTATGTATATGTAGAAGATTCTATGTACCATAGTACCATATGTATAATGGTGTGTAAAAAGCATCGTATTTAACCCTTCTATTGTGTTCACTGAATTGTTACATATATGTATATACGGCTTTTCTACATAGAATAGTATCCGATGTAAAAGAATAAATTGGAAAAATCGGGTCGTAATTGCATTCGTAATTACATAAAATGTATATAAAAGTTAATGTAGTGCAAAGTAGTCCAAAGAATGGAAATTTGAATATCCCTTACAGGCTGATATTGATCCGAACCCAATACGAGGGTTGAAAAATTATAATAGCTGAAATAGTAACACTAAAGTACACCAGTTTGTACACCTTGTCACAATTATACACTAATTATAGTAAAAGACATCCGCTAGCGTCTGAAATAATAATCTATGAGTCAAGACCAAATTCATTTGGGATTCAATGTTGTCGTCCACCATTTTGGCTCAACTTTTTACTCGGTGAAAAGTGCAACCAGTAAAAGATGAAATGATCATGCAACAGTCGTACAATACCGAGGAATATAACGTACAGTATCGATAGGGATACTTTTCGTTGATAGTTCGCTAAATCTCCCAGGTTTTCCGTATTCGTGGTTGTTCGTTATCGATGGTGATCGGGACACCGTGACGGTAAGAGGAGTTTCTGCTGACAATGGTGTAATAGCTTCATCAACGCCATGCCCGGTGGTACGACTACTTTCAGCTCCTTCGATATAATCATCGTCATCGTCGTCATCGTCGTCGTCATCGTCATCATCGTCGCGACCACTAAGCCACCATGCGGTGCACCACATTTTAAATCGGATCCATGGTTTATATTTCTGTAATAAACAATGTTCAGAGATTAGAACTTGGAATTTAAAGATTAGAACTCGCACAGAAGTAAATAGTAAGATACGTAAAAAGTTTTGGGTAACCACTTTTCCTTGCGTAACCACTTGCATTTCTCCTATAAATTTTTACCTTTTTCCTATGATATTCGGTAGATTTGGATGAGAAGATGTGAGAAATCCAAGTTTCGATTCTGCAGGATCAATGGTTCACTAGTTATAAATGTTTAAAGTTGAGCTACTCTTCCAGTGTTTTTTACATGTTAGCTCCGCCATGTAGTGTGCAGTGACGGTCGCGCGCCGCTTCTTATCGAACGTAGCCGCTAGGTTGCACTAGGTTCAACAAGCACGTGCTAATGTTGATCACGTAGATTCCCAAGCCGTCCCTCTCCGCCCTCTCCCTCACAATCGCACTTAATAATTATCGGCATGACCGCGTGCATGTCACTAGACGGAACATGGCGGCGCTAACTTGTCAAAACCGAAACACTGGAAATTGCTCAACTTTAAACACTTGTAACTTTTCAACTATCGGTCCTCCAGGATCGAAACTTGGATTTCTCACACCTTCTCGTTCAAATCTACAGGATAACATAGGAAAATGTAAAAATTTATAGGAGAAAGTGAAAACTTGCGTGGTTACGCAAGAGTAAAAGAGCAGCCCCGATTTTAATTGCACCTGAACCATATCCGACAGCCTACCGAAAACGAATCCTTTCTGTCCATTTCAACCGCATACCACATCCGTAAGGGAAGTTACAGGTGAAAATCCAAAATCACAGATTCTGCCCTATTTTACCAATTTTACCTATTTTAATCACAATTAAAAATTCTGAAAATAATGTGGCATGTTTCTTGACATTGAGCAACATGTTAGAAAACGTTGTTAGATTTTTCCGTTGCGAACTTTGGTTTTGAAAAATAAAAAACAGGAAAAAAAGCAGTTTTCATGTAGAAGTTTAAGAGCGGCACCTACCGAATTAATTCAGGAATAAGATACATCGTGATAAGCTTTATCACAAACTTAGACAAGCATAGCGATTGAAGAAGGAAGAGAGAGAGAGAGTGAAGTTCGACGCTCCAACGCCCTGCTTCTCTTTCATTTCTATTCGCCATCCTCTTTCGCGCCTGAAACTTGAATCGTTTATTACACGAGTAATAGTAAGTATGATTGTGTAACTATATCATGTCTGGTGTCATTGTAATTAGCAAAACGAGACGGACGAACTCCATAGTGAAATTTTTATTCTTGAAAAACTAAAAATAAGGAAGTTTGTAGCCATATTTTTCGCAAAGGACTGGACAGACAAGATTTATTTTCGAATTTAGGATTTTGGGTACAGCGGAGGTACGGAGGAATAAAAATTCGTTCAAACGTTTCAAAATACAATACGCAAAATCGAAAATAGAATTCTCTAGGAATTCACACGTGTACTCTAGCTAGGTTCCGTGTTAACAGGCGTCCAGGAGGTTGCTCTGTCCTCTCTCCAATTCTCCATGTCGAAACGAGCGCGAGCGGCCAGGAGCAGTCTCCTGTACTCTCCCGTCCTCTCGACAGACGACCGGATATTATCCAATATTATCGCCGTTCTCTCCTGCCGGGGTGCTACTGCTAACCAAGTGCGGCCGTGGTTTTTACCTCGTCCTCTCTCTCTCCCTCTCTCTCTCCCCCCCACCCCCCCTCTCTCTCTCTCTCTCTCTCTCTCTCTCTCAATGAACCCTGTTGAGCCCGAACAACTACCAAGAGGGCGCGGGCGCCGCGAATACACAAGTAGCGTTACAACTTTTTCCTCGGAGTCCTGCAAATTCTAGGCCTATCCTCGAGTCATATCTGATCCACGCCGATATTTCACTAATACATATTGACAGTCGTTCGAGGTTACCCTCAAGTGTCGCCAGATTCAGAATTGTCTTCCACTCTACCTTACCTCTTCTAAGACGCCATTCCCCCATTCTCCAGCGACGATCGTCCCCACGCTTCCGCCACGGCCCGGTTACGCGACATGTTTCGTCTCTGTCGTGCATGTACGACGATGTCGCGTGACTAATCCGGTAATGACAGAGAGATGATAACTGTATTCATCCCCTCAATTCCTTCGGTCTGGCGACACTGCCGCTGTCGTGACGGGTCACGAATGACTCTGGCATAACGTACGGAGGGTTAAAGTCTGCAAAATGTTTCTCCCAATGCTTACTATAACTATTTAACATTGTGCAGTACAGTCAAAGAATTAAGAGAAACAGGCATAA
Organism: Lasioglossum baleicum; assembly: GCF_051020765.1. Taxonomy (NCBI): domain Eukaryota; kingdom Metazoa; phylum Arthropoda; class Insecta; order Hymenoptera; family Halictidae; genus Lasioglossum; species Lasioglossum baleicum. Next base: position 12,197,622 of record NC_134944.1, read on the forward strand.
CTTTGAACTAACGTCGACAAAATTGGTTTTTATTTTCTTTAACAATGAAGCACCAGACCCAGCAGTCTGAAAAAATCGAGTATAATGTTTATCACAATATCTTATTCCTGAATTAATTCTGTAGGTGTCGCTCTTAAACTGCTGCATGATGAAATCTGCATTTCTTCGATTTTTTTCGTGTTTTTCATTTTTTTAAACCAGAGTTTGTAACGGAAAAATCGGAAAACGTTATTTAATATGTGATTTGGTACTCTAAATGTGTCAGATTTTCTCACAATTTTTCAATTGCGATTCAATTGGAAAAGTGGGGCAAAAACTGGTTTTTCGATTTTCGCCTGTAACTACCTATACACAGAAGAGGTATCAGGTTGTAATTTGGCAGAGAAGGTTTCTTCTTTCGTGGGCTATCGAATGATTTCGAAGTCGAATAAAAATCGGCCCGGGCGCGGTTTGGACCTTCATACACGGCTGTAGCTGTTTAGCATTACACACCGAAGAATCGATCTACATATACTGGCGGACAAAAAGGTAGCACGAATACTGTATGTGAAAAACGATAGTACATTGGAAAATCCAGAAAATTATGGAGAAAGGCAGTTCTGGTTGTTCGCAGATCCTATCTGCTTGCGAAAAACGGGCAACAATAATAATATCAATTCGAAAGTGACTGCGAGACTAATTCCACACAGTATGTATTGATATTGTAGACCAGGCATGGCCAGAACTAGCACGCGAGCAGGCATTCTCATGGAATACCCCCACTGTCATAGTGCTCGCGGCTCGCAGCAACTATGGCCGCGGCCGAGATGGTGCCGCGCCGCGCCGCGCCGCGCCGCGCCGGTGCCGAGGCAAGAATACGAGCCCACGGCCCACGTAGCCACTAGCCATCGTGTGCCTAGAGCAGCTTCGAGCGACGTTCGGCCAGTATAATGCCCGTTAGGTCAGTTAGGTGGCCTCCGCACCCTGGGCTCGAGCTGTGCCTCGACAGATCACTGCCTCGACAGGCCTGGTTGACTGGGAATGTTGATAAAATTTGTTGTACAAATAATTGTGTTATCTTTTTGTCCGACAGAGTCTATAGAATGCTTATTTTTATAATATCAACGTGAGAAACGTTCCGACAGTTTTTTCAATTCTAGAAAGCAGTGAGAATAGGAAATTGTACTGTGAATTTAGCATGAAATGTAACATTTACACGAAACTGTTTCTTTTCTTTTCTTTTCTTGCCCCCATTACAATTTGAAAGACAAGTTATTCACTTGTTCAGGGAAGCTATTTCTATGCTACAGTAAATAAAGAATAAACTTGTCATACATAAAGTTATTAATATGTAGACTTATCGCTTACATATAGGGGGAGTTCCGTTAGTGCTGGACACTTGAGATTTTTTTTAAATAAATGAAAAAATATAATACTATTTCATTTTATTCTGCATTATTTATAATTGACGATATTAGAAACCAAAATTATGTGAATAATAATCAACGTTTCCATAATAATTAACATAAATTAATATTGTATTACTTTGGTTAGAGGATTTTAAGAAATCATTAAGTGCCTCTCTAGTACCGGACTGTAAAACCCTGCGTGATACGTCACAATGTCACAAGCCACGCCGCGCTGGTCCATTTGGCAGTCTGACATCGAATCCGATTCTTTTCGCTATTTTTTAAACAAACTATGCAGATTGTCCCTTGGTTCGTCTGCCTCGGTTCTAGTATTCTAGCAATTTCAAGTTTATTTTTAGATTTTTTCCTCTAATCTTTTTTCTTACGATTCATGTTGCTTGGGTATACCTAATACCTATACCTCGCGCACAATGCTCTACATATGTGCAACATAGAAAAATATGCATGAAAAGATATAATAACACAGTTGACACTGGTCTTTTGACCACAAAAAGGGAAATAAACATAATAGTTTGATAATTTCATGTGCATAAACGTGATTATTGTTTGTTTTTAACGTACACAATATGTATAATAGCTCGGTAAAATTTGAAACGATTGTTAACGATACGATTACTGTCCGATATTAGGTACAGTTTAACGTTAGAAGAACTCCCTCTACTATTATGTGTAAACCGAAATTTTTACTTAAATGCATAAGAGAAATCATACAGAGCTCAGAGAAACAGTTTCATGTGATAATGCTTTTGTATAGAAATATTCTAATAATAATATCAAAGAATGTTGCTAAGCCATGTTATCTGTACTATTCTGAATATGTACTCACTGTTTTGAATTGAGAATACTGTCTATCAAGATACGAGACTGCCATATGTGTCGAATCGCTTACGCCCGTGCTAGATTCGCTCCTAGGTCTCCGGAGGTCATCCGTGTCCAACCTTCCACTGTTCCAAACGAAACAAAAGAACGTTTACATATTAATTAGTGTGTTTAATGTTCGTATATACTGTAATAAAGAAGAATGCTAAAAATGGTAATTTTTGGGGACTCCTGGAAATGATAGATCCATATAAGAACAAGAACACAGTATGCTTATTATGCTTTCCCTATAAACGCAGGGCCCGCTCTAGGGGGGGGGGGACAACCCGGGCATTTGCCCGGGGCGCCAAAATTTAGGGGCGCCATTGTGGCTTTGGCTGTAAGTGTGAGAAAAATATTGATGTTTTAAATATTCAATTAATAGAAAATTTTAGACTACCCTTGCCAGACAATTTTGCTAAAAAAAAAAGGTCATTTTGTTCAGCGCGGTGCTTAGTGCTTAAAAAGGGGCGGCAATTTGTTTTTTTGCCCGGGGCGTCGTAACCGCTAGAGCGGGCCCTGATAAACGATGGAAAGGTTGCTAAAAATTAATATAAAAAGTTAAATATAACAAAATCAATTTGAGACAAGTATTCATATCATATAACATATAACACGACTGTTTACTGTTTACAGAATCTATCCCATCGTTGGCGTTTACATCCAACACGCAGAATGTAATATTAGCTCAGTGCAAAATTTCGTGCCCGATTTCCAGGTTGTACACTTGGATGTAATACGAAGCTGGGTACGAACTTTTGCCCTGACCTAATATGTGTTTACAATAATCTTATTATGAACAAACCTATTATTTGAAGGTATTACTTTTATATGTATATAGATTATTAAATTGGAATAAATGTTAGTGATTTTCACCTCGATGTACTCCTTTTACTCATATCCTCTGATCCTGCCTGCAAATATGGCAGCGTCTTCTGCCGATTCGTAGTTTTCTTCCATATCCGCCAATAAAGAAAGATCATCACCGTGACCGGCACGTAAAATGCGGCGATTGCGGTACCAAATGTAATGTAATGATTTGTCTCGATGAATTGAATGTAGCAAGCCGTCGGAGGTACCGTTCTTTGTCCCTCAATGTATGGCCAAGCATAAATCCATGGTGGCCATAGAAGTAATGAAACTCCCCATGCTGACGCTAGAACAAAATTTATATTCTTCCATACCCGGTACATTTGAACAGCGTAACGCAGGCCTGACAATGAGCTGCTCTTTTCCTAATTACGTAACCAGAAATTTTTCCCTTTTTCCTATGTGTGTTATCCAGTAGATATGGTCGAATACCGTAACGTATCTATGTATGATGAGGTAGCAGAGCCCTGAGGCCAGTGATGCCAAGGCTGTGGTACTGTGGTACTAAACCATACCCCCACCATAGCCTACTATTGCCCCTACGTATCCTTTCCAACACGCCCGCGCGCTACACTCACCAGCGTACCTCTATGGATACAGTAGAGGTACGCTGGTGAGTGTAGCGCGCGGGCGCGTTGGAAAACAACGTAGGGGCAATAGTAGGCTATGGTGGGGGTATGGTTTAGTACCACAGTACCACAGCCTTGGCATCAGTGCCTGAGGCAGTTATATTGGCGGGAATGTACCGAAACAATCTGTACCGGACAAAAAGACTCTAGGACGTGTCCTCCGAGTTGGAAAATATACACAAATACGCTTGTTATACATTCATTCGTTTCAGAATTAAATCATATAAATTTTTGAAAATTCTGCGGGGTGCTTAAGGTCTAATCGCCGCGCATGCGCGCGAAATCTTGCGCATGCAGATCAAATTTATAGGAGAAAGAGAAAAATTTCTGGTTACGCAGGGAAAAGTTTACCTCAACCCTGATACTTATTCTTATTGTTATTGTTAGATTTCAAAAGAAGATCAATTACCGATCATAATGGCTGCTTTAGAAGATGTCCTCTTGACGCGATAGGAGAGAGGCCACATTATAGAGAAATATCGGTCGAAACTGATAATCAGAAGATTTAAAACCGATGCGTTGCTCGCCAAGTAATCCAATGCCAACCATGTGTCGCAGACATGTGGTCCTAGCGGCCAATAACCAAGCACAGTGTAAACCGTGAATAGAGGCATGGAGATTAGACCGATCGCAAAATCAGCAACTGCCAAACTGAACAAAAAATAATTGGAGGTAGTTTGCAATTGTTTGTCGATCTTGAACGAAATCATCACCATAATATTTCCGACAACAGTTATCACGCTAAGGAAGACGGCAATCATTACTATCATCACACGTTCCCATATCGCGTACGCGTATGGTTCTCCACCGCAATCAAGACCATTGGTTGCATCGTAATTTTCGGTGCTGGAGAAGTCCACGATTACGGTAACATTCATGTCTGGAAAGTTCGCTGTTGCCAAACAGTTTCTTTATTTGTTTCTCTCTTGACGCGTTTGTTATTCCATTTCTGATTCAACGACATTTCCAAACTGTCCGCCTTCGTCTCTATTCCGTTTCGTTTCTCGTACGTTCGAATGCAAGCTTTGTCTTCCCATTTTCAACGATTTCGCTCGTGATTCAATTTTTCTCTGAAACGTATTTTCCCGACGTGGGTACGTCGATCTTCGCGTTAAAAAACCACTTTCTTCCACAAAATCTAGCTTCATCAAATAAACCGTCACTTTTTCGTATTTTTAGTTTTTTTTTTCTATTTAAAACAACTTCTTTCGCATATAAAAGTTTCTTAGTTACTTTTAATTGTATCGCTTATAATTCCTATACAGTATTTCCTTTCCTTTGTTTTCGTACAGCTCTTCGTTTTTATTTTGTTATTTAAAGCATTTTCCATTTGTCGTTGTAGTAGAAACATCTCCAAGTTCTATTTTCTCATTTCTATTTCATAGTTCGTATTTGTCTACTTCTTCTGTAAAAATTTGTCTATTCCTTCACGAAAATATCTTTCTCTTCCTTATGCTCGTTCCTTCTTCTGTCCAATCTCTCTCTCTCTCTCTCTCTCTCTCTCTCTCTCTCTCTCTCTCTCTCTCTCTCTCTCTCTCTCTCTCTCTCTCTCTCTCTCTCTCTCTCTCTCTCTCTCTCTCTCTCTCTCACTCTTTCTCTCACACACTCTCTCTCACACACACTCTCTCTCTCACACACTCTCTCTCTCACACACTCTCTCTCTCACACACTCTCTCTCACACACACTCTCTCTCTCACACACTCTCTCTCTCTCACACACTCTATGTATATATATGTATATATATATATATATATATATGTATGTATATATATATACCTTCTTTTCTCCTCTCTCTTTGTTTAATTACTATTTCTTCTCTGTATGCATTAAGAAATACTTTTATTCTGTTATGTTTCTTACGTGTCACGTATCGGCCCAGCACATCTTTATTTTATTTTCAATCTATCTGCAATTTGTATTCCTTGTGCTTTACACGCGTCTATACATTTATACCACCACGATATTCTGGTATTCGTTTTTCTTTAGAAAATTGAGGAATACGTCAACTGCATAGCTCCCTCAATTTCCGCATCGATGGCGTGCAATCTGTAACGAAGAAAATATCCTGCAGATAGTATTATGTACAAAAATGTATTTGTACGGTTTAATAAATTTTAACTTTAGAGGGTATACAAGTAGACTCATGTAATATTAACCGTGTAGATCTGATGCAACTTTAGGGTAAATTTTTTCCAGCGTAACAAAAATTTTTGACTTTCTCCTATAAATGTTTGCCTTTACCCTATGATATCCAGTAGATTTGGCCGCGAGAAGATGTGAGAAATCTAAATTTCGATCCTGGTGGATCAATGGTACAAAAGTTTTATTTTGGACATTTGGATTTCTCGCATCTTCTCGCGGCCAATATTACTGGAGAAGATAGGAAAAATGCAAAAATTTCTGGTTATGCAAGGAAAAGAATGGCCCAATTTTAACCGCGCACCACTGTATTATAAAAGTTTTATTGATCACAGACAGACATACAGTTTTGCAAAAGCAATGATAATACTAGTCTGAAAAATATATTAACAAACTTACTGTTAATATTTGTGCAGGTAACTGTGCATCTACGCATGTTTTTTGTGTGTAAATCTGTCTTTTTGCTGCTGCGCGCTTTGCCGCCCGGAGTTCATACAGCGCGCGTGGAAAGTTGGACCCTGAAAATTCAATGATTTGTATCTCAAGATACAAAATAGAACATTGAATGAATACAATGACTTGGACTTATTACCATGTAAGGAATCCATAATAACATCCAGCGCACTGTTGCCATCGCCGACGCAAATTTGCCCTAGAATGTGTGGGTCAGCATACGGAGCGAATCGGGAACAAGTCATTTTGTACATTTATGAAGACCCTGTAACATTGTAAACATTTCGTAAATATGCATGTCATAACTTTTGTTCGGCAGTTTAAAATTATGATAAAAGTCGCAACGCATATACGACGCGCGACGTGGGATCCGCAATAAATCGGACTCTGTCAGCTTTCTCCCTGCTATTACCGGGTTAGTCACGACCAGAGTCGCCAGATTAAGATTATGTTCCTACCAGTTCCTACTCCACCTTCCCATTCGACGACGCAATTCCCCACGCATCCGCTGTAGCCTGTTCACGTGACGCGGCGCGGCGTTTCGTCTCTATGTTGTGCATGTGTCAGATACTGGCAGGGAGGGCAACTTTTTCCACTCAATTCGTCGTGCTCCCTCCCCTTATCTGGCGACTCTGGTCACGACCGAGTTGCCAGGCGGGCATATAATTCCCCTCGCAATAACACGGAAAGGCGAGCAAGGCCCCTAAGGCCGCCGCGCTGCGCCGCGGCCATTCAGGCCGGGTAAAAGGCTCCGTCTTTAACCCCTTAACTTACGATTTCCGAAGTTCCGAGAGCGCGTGCCGTAAACAACAACAAGGTCGGTTACACGTCGAACCCTTTTCGTCGGTTTGACTGACAGTGAGCGTTCGAGATTGTGTAAATCGCACACGCTTTTTCAGATGTAAATACATAAGCAAGGTATAACTACTTACAGTAACGTCGCGATTTCTATCCCCCGCCCCCGCGAGAGTCTACCCAAAAATCTCCCTTGCGTACCCACTCCACTAAGGGGCAACGCCGCAGGGACCACGAAGCTCGAGCTGGCTCTCGGTCTCCGAGCAGTGTAAAGCTGCCGCGTAACGGCATCGAGAATTTCACCAACTTATTTGTGACATTTTTCTGATTAAAATGACACTAAACACGATATAATTTCAACTGTATTTGGTGGATTAATTGACGGTATGGAGTAACTAATTGTAAGTTATGCTTCACATGTACAGTAATTAAGGGCGCGCAGTGCTTCAATGGGTAGAGCGCGCGACTGAGGACTCCGTGGTCTCGGGTTCGAAACCTCGCGCCGGCGCGGCACCTCTGGAAATATTCCATGTGCCATTTAAAACTGTGGTGTGGTGCCCAAGGTGGTTCAGAATCCACCTTAAACTGTGTGTAGGTCCCGTCGCTAATAACCATAGCCGTTAAGATACAACGTTAAATATGGGCGAAATTGTATTTTGTTCCGTGTCATTTTAATCAGAAAAATGTCACAAATATATTGGTAAAATTTCATTAAAAATAAGTAAAAATAAAGAAGTTTTATTATTGCACTAGTATTACAATTTCACCGATACGCTTCGGACGCGCGACCCGTGTTTACATGTTGTCCTTTTCTACGCTCGGCATCCTTTGTACTTTCGGCGCGGTCGACGCAGGTATAAAAAAATAGTGTCCCTACACGATCTTCCTGCTGTGAAGCTGCGATGGGAAACAAATCGCGACTTGACTGTAACTTTATTTTGCGAGATGTTGTTTTTGTTTCCAGTCATCTTGACTATGGTTCGGTAGTTTTAGTTTGTCGCGTGTAGCCCGATTGACGTATCACGTCTCTCATATTGTATTGTAGGCGAAGGGGTTAAGGCGGGGTCCACACGCGGGAAGTAGCCTCCTCCCACGATCCCGGTCGACCGTCGACCGAACCGCCGCGCGCCGCGCCGGAGGGGGCTGTGAACGCGAGAGTACCGGCCGCGGCCGCGGCCGGCCGGAGAGAAGTATGCCTTATGTGGTATCCTTTGTAGGCTTATTCCACTATTTTGCATGATAATTTCGGGAAATAAATATAGACAATGGATTTGAAAAATATAATAGTAATAATAATGTGATACATATTAATTTAATTTGTAGACACGGTTTTTCGCTGCGCGGTCAGAAACAAAACATAAAAAAATAGTAAAATGTTTATTTTAAAGAAACCAATAGTGTCAATTTCCATTGCAGGAATTATAGTCGGCGAAATTCATTTGGTATAATTGTAAGAAAGTCATTCTGTGTTAAAGGGTGTACGAATACTTATGGGACTGACTGTACCTACATGTTTCCATTTACAGAAAAACTAGTTACACCAGATTATGATGTCCTTGAAATCATTGATTTCGTATCTAAACTATTTTCTGTACTACGAATAGTTTTTAACAGTTTATAGATATTTATAGATTAACCCTTATGTTGGCGGCTAAATAAATAAGTAATTAAAAAACCTTTGTATTTAAGAAGCTTTGTATGAGCTCCGCATAATCTTGAAAATATAAATTGATATAATGGTTTCCAAAGAACATGAAAAATTGTAAAAGGGATTATGATAGACGTCAGTTTAAAATGATAGGATACACAGGTAAAGAATATAATTTGTAAAATATGTATTTTGAATTTATATTATAGAAAAAATTTCACTTTCAATTTAAAATATCTCATCAACTATTGATTATTGTAACCTTATACCTTAATACTTTATTGCGCAGATTGTTCCGAAGAATCGATTTATGTGAAAAAATATGCATTCTATTTAAAAAGAGAAAAACAATTGACCTTCGAATTTCCGAAGATTCTATACTTATAAAATAACTATTTTCTTATGCTATGCTTTTATATGTATATCTAAAAATAATGAAAATGATTAAAACGACCATTATCGTATTGTATACATATAATTTGTAAGGCGAAAATCACATTGTTGGATCTTTTTGAACAGTTAATTGCAGAGACCAGGAATAATAATTCATCGCAACAAATTTTACGAAAAAAATCAGTAACAAATCCTGTTTATTATTTACATTAAGAGCATTAATGACACAAAGGAAAGAAAATTTTTCAAAAATCTTGTTTTTTCAAACATTTTTGTTACAAATAACATCTCTAAATGACGGCAATTTTTTTCGTTAGCGTTTGCCATTAACGGCCAGAGGAGTTCTAATTCCAAACTTTTAATATTCCGAGGTAAGAAATAATCTATACAAAATTACTTATTAATATAATTAGTATGCAGCACCTCCCACATTATAAAATGATTGAAAAAGTAGAATTTTGCCACTTACAATTACTAACCTAAATCGTACTGATTTGGTTGAAAAATCGTGTCTATACCCGGAAGAGTAAAGTTTTATTTCGAGATAATAACACATAAATAGAATCAATTCTTCTTTAAAGATGATAAAGGTTCTTCAAATGCTGTCTTCAAATCATGTCTTCTAACTGTAGGTTTCGTAAGTACAGTTTCGTACATATCAATAACAAATGTTACCGCTCGGATTGTATCAATTAAATTATATATACATATATGTATGTACTATATGTATACATATGTATAGCTACGAGGCCCACTAACAATCCTAGCGACTCCCTGATTACGTATCAGGTTCGTTCGTTACATTACAATCTTCCAAACAGAGATTTATCCAACCAAGTGGATCCCCAATTTCTCATTGGGTTCCTCCACGAAAACTATACCATCCTCGGCTAACAATCCTAGCGGCTCCCTGATTTCGCATCAGGTTCGTGTCTGTGCCCTCATCCAGCCTCCCCAATCTCGCATTGGGTTCGTCCGCGTTCTTCTACGTATACAATCTCCTAGCAGCTCCCCGGTTTCGCATCAGGTTCGTCTGCGCGTCGCTTCTCTAGTGAGAATTTCGCATTGAGTTCGTTCACGAAGTGAAAACCTTCCTAGCAGCTTCCTGATTACGCATCAGGTCATCGTCTGCGTTTCACTCCATTCCTAGAGGCTCCCTGACTTGGCGTCAGGTTCGTCCTCGCTGTCTATGTACATATATTCCTAGCGACTTCCCAATCTCGCATTGGGTTCGTCCATGTACCTTAACTAACACATTCATACCATATTCCCAGGGTAACAACCCTTCGCTGCGCCGGCCACTCGTGCTGCTCGGCTGCTCGCGGCCCTGGCTCGTCACAGTTCATACCGTCACGCAGTAAACCACCAAATACAGTTGAAATTATATCGTGCTTGGTATGTATCATTTTATTCAGAAAAATGCCACAAATATATTGGTGAAAGCTTCATGAAAAAATAAGTAATAATAAAAAAGTTTGTTTTATATTGGTATTACATTGTAAGGACGTGCGGCGAAGCTTTGAACTGTGCCGGCGCGGCGACTGCGACTCTCCGCGTGTATTTCTTTCCCATAGGCCAGGCATGGGCAGAAATAGCGCCAAAGCTAGGGAATTCTCGGTGGACGCCTACTTCTCCCGCCCGCGCGTCTCGCTCCCCGTGGTGGCCATAGTCCCGCGGAGCTCCTCAGGCCCGTACCTACCGCACGCCGTATGCACTGCGCGTGGCGCGTTGGGGCGACTCGCGTACCCATAGGTTTCCACATTACCGATGAGGTACTATGGTCAATGCGTTTTTTTTCGTTTTTTTTGTAAGTGGTTTCCCCTATAGGCCTATTCCACTGCGCGGCACGATAATTTTGAAAAAATAAATGTGGAAAATTGTATTTATTACACTGTCAAAATTTTACTGGCAATTAGGAAAGCTTGATTATTTCGCTATTCAAAGAAAGCTTCACTATTCCGCATGTTCATTAGAACTGCATGGCACATCGGAAATATCGAAGGGGAAGTTGGACGTTGATATTCGCATCAAAGACGTCAGCGAGGAATCGCTCAGCAGTGTACGCTGTTCTGTTTTTATGCTACGCATTTTCGAAAACGAACATTCGCACAAATAAGTCGATCCGAACATTGAGAAAATAAAAGAGGATATTTCGATTCATTTAAACATTTAAAAAATTCGGCTCCTTTGCCTTCCCTCGTTTTCAAAGGAATGTCGTGCTGTGCGCAGTGCATACGGCGTGCGGTAGGTACGGGCCTGAGGAGCTCCGCGGGACTATGGCCACCACGGGGAGCGAGACGCGCGGGCGGGAGAAGTAGGCGTCCACGGAGAATTCCCTAGCTTTGGCGCTATTTCTGCCCATGCCTGCCATAGGCTGTTCTTCCTTGCGTCCGAAACTTTCATCGTCAATTAAACCACTAAATACAGTTGATATTATGATATCGAGTTTAGTGTCATTTTAATAAGAAAAATGCCACAAATAAGTTGGTCAAAGTCCCATAAAAAAGTAATGAAAAATAAAGATGTTTTGTAATTCGATTAGTAGTGGTTCACATCGTCGACATACCCGAGCCGAAATCAGATTACCACAGTGGAGGGGATATATTTTTTTTTTGCATTCAACGTGTACAACCAATTTCGACTATAGAAAAATTACTGCATTTACATTTTCATTCCTATAATTCTGTTAGAGTAAATATTGTCGATGATATTCAGTACATTATATTTTTGCATACAGGCGTGTCAATTCAGTGTCAACATATTCGTTGACATGTTAAAATATTCATTTTCTTTAGTTTCGTCCGTTTATTGGACGAAATGAGATAAAATAGACGCGATGGTATTTGCTTTTTGTCCCAGAGTGTAATATACGCGAGTGCGAAAGACACATTTATTATTCGAAGAGTTAGCAGTTCTGTATTCTTCGAGTTTGTATTTCTAGTGATATAGCATGGTTTAATATTAAATGGCATGCCTACACGTCAATAGCGATACATTAGTTCTCCTTATTCAGGCTATAAATAATTTTCCAATATTGTTTCGTCCTCTCTCTCTCTCTCTCTCTCTCTCTCTCTCTCGCACGCGTAAGCGCCTGTAAACTGTGTTAAGCGATAGTTCTCTTCGTTTTATAAATATCGACTTGGGAGAGGATTACGACTATGGCTCATGGGGAACGCTGCATAATAATATCATTGATGGCCTGATTCAAATCTATTTTTTCCTACTTTTCACGCTCTGCAAAATAAACTATTGCAAACACGATATTTTTAACGGGCAGAAACTGCTGTCTCGCTCAGCTTCAGCATCAAGCTTACAAGGAGAGGTCACACAGTGGTGGGGTCACCGATTTTAATTAAACTTTTCCTGGTGAGTCTAGAACAAGAATAAATACACCCAAGTCCGAGCGTTTTTTAGAGAGTACTGATTATTTAAATAAAAAAACTTTAAAAAATTTGTTTACGAAACTCTGTATGTATATGTAATGTACATATAATCTGACAACACGAACACACGGAAATCTACAAACAATTATTATGGTTGGATTAAAATTAACAAAAATTTACGCTCAACAGAGGGATATAAGAATATATTTTTTCTTATTTTTCATTAACACTAGTATTATTAGAGATGTTAAAATGACCCATTTCAAGTTATGGAATGACTATAGGACGCAATACTATACTATACAAGAATGTACCGGAATATACCATAGAATATACAAGAATCTACCAGAATATACCAGAATACTAAAATATACGAAAAACGGTTCAAGTTGTTACCACCGATGGAGAACAGATTCCGCGCGTTCGATTTTCTCACAGGAATCTCTTCAAGATCGTTTCTGGCAGGAAGCGTCCTAGATAACGTTTCGTATCTATGTACGATCCTACTGGATCCTACCTACGTAACTATCTATGTACTGTCCGTCCCACAAGAGATGGCAGAGATTTTGACAGTGGGGTGCAGGGAGATCTGCGAGACCCCACTCCTGACTCCTGACTCCTGACGCTAGGCTGCAGATCTCACTCTTGCGCTTAGTTAGGTGTTCCGGTGGGAACGGTCGTCATAGGAGAGCTCGGCGTCACCACATCGCTGTATTGCGCTCGTTTCCTGTCTTCGCCAAATCGGATTCGGCCAATCGCGGAGGACGTGTAGCGCGAACTAGGGATACCACGTGGTACCTACGAGATAATTCTCTGTGTCATCTCTTGTTGGACGCATGACGCATAGTAGTTCGTTCATAGTTCCATATTTTACACATCAGGCATGGGCAAATTTTTGCTCGATCGGAGGCATTTTCAAGGGATACGGGGCACTATGGTCGCTCCGGGGAGCGAGACGCGCGGCCGGGAGAAGTGGGGGTATCCCTTGAAGATGCCTCCGATCGAGTAAAAATTTGCCCATGTGCTTGAGATGTAAAACATACTGTAGAACTATCAACTACATAGAAGAAAGTCAAAACGGCGCGGCGCGGCGGTGCAGTCTAGTGTGCGCCGACCTTTATCAGAGTAATGACTCGTACCACGAATTATCCGTTATTACGTAACGTATTGTCTGATATTTGTATTTAAATAAGAAATTGTCTACATCTTTCTACTAATTACATACATTGTATATGTATAATATAGTACAATTTTTTAACTCAAAAATGAAGAATTGCTATGACTCGAGATAAAAAAGTTAGGACCATATTCGTGATCGTGATTTTTTCACGATCACTGTGATGAGTCACCGTGAGTAATTTTAAACGCCATCTCTGGTTATGACATGGTAAGACCATCTATCGGGTGGATACGAAGAAACTTTTTCCTCAACCCAATAAATTGTATATTCAATATTTGAGAATTAGTATTTTCTGTGTAGTGACTTAATGAAGAAAATAACGGTAAAGATGCAGTTAGCTGATAGTTTTATTCGACAGACTACATTGTATAGTGTGTGTATGTATGTATAACTTGCACGGTAATAGCTCGATTGGTACCTACACAAGAGGCTTTTGACGAAGGACATTCAACTTTGACCCGTGGCCATCGTGGTCCCAGTTGGCCTCGCATCGGAGCTCGGGGCTAAAGTGAAAGTATCAATATATACGGTAGTTTCACAACCTTTTTTGATTCACAGCCCCTTTTCAAAGTATTTTTTTGTTCAGTGCCCCTTTCGGCTGAACTATCTCTATCATAAAAATTTCTAAATATAGTTACGCTATATGTATTTCACGAGAGCGTGGACTCGGGATATCTGTGAAACTTGATGTTCAATAAGGGAGAGCTTGCGTTAGCGCATAAACATATTTAGTCTCTCCCGATACCCATTTGCTTGCAATTTCTTATTCTAGGTAGCTTTGTTTCACCCACATGACAGCGAGAAATACAGACATTTTCGACATGGTTTTCATGTCGATGAAACATGTTAAAATAGTCGTAACATGTTAATACTGTCGGTGAAACACGGTGGCGGAGAGGCTTGATGGTATGGGGGTGTATTTCAACTGCTGGAGTAGGAGAGTTAATTTTCATTGTAGGTATTCTGGACAAGAACAGATATTTAGACTTGTTAAAGAAAAATTTATTAAAAAGTGCAACGAATATGGGTATACCCGACAGTTTTAAGTTCTACCAGCACAACGATACCAGGAAACACTAATCGAGAATAGTTGAGGAATATTTATTGTATGCTTGTCCGAAAGTGCTACATCCCCCGTCACAATCACCGGATTTAAATCCAATTGAGAATTTGTGGAATTTATTGGGCCGTAATATTAGGACAACGCCTATAAAAACAGAAGAAGAATTAAAAATGACAGAAGAGAGAGTGGAGACGTATTACTAAAAATTACTTTCAACTAAATTATTTCAAACATGCCGACACGTTTGCAACATGTTATTAGACAGAAGGGATATCCCTCAACATATTAAAATTATTATAATTTTCTTCTTATGTATTTCTAAATAGGAAAAAACGTTATGTAATGTCAAGTGTCCGAATATTTTTTCGACGCCAATATCGGGTCAAATTTTCTTTATGATTTATCATGTTGGAAACAATAAAAAATTAACTAATTAATTTTACATATCTACAAACTAGAATATGTGCTTTAACCTATTACGGACCAGAAAATTCTAGATAACCACATTTCAAGTAAGTATAGAAAGCATTAGTTTCGCAAAAACCATATAGTATCCGAATATTAAAACTATTTAAAACCAGTAACTGTATATTTATATTCATTTGTAATATTTACAAAATGTGACGCCATATTATTTTAAACAAATGCTTAAACGGTAGTTGTTGAGAATAGATCACAATAACATAAATAAAAACTTGATTCAATGAGACTGAACCAATCACGACAATGGATCTTTTATTTAATGGAATTTTTAGTTGATTCGAGAAAATTGACGCTGTAGTTGATTTTTATAATCAACTTTCTGTTTCTGTGGGAACCAAAGTCAATGAATCGTGTATAACAAATGAGATATACATAAAAGTCGAAATGAAGAGTGTCACCCATATTAAGCATACCTGTTGTTTACACTTTGGACAAAATTTGTGTCAATTCCACACTAATATGTGTATGTACTGTACACATCACACAATAAGTACACATAAAATGTCATTCGCGTGAAAAAAAAAAGAAAAAGGAACGGATATACACCTAAATTGTGAAGAAACATAAAAAAAACAATTGAACTCATAGTTATTTGAAATCATCTTTTTTATTTATTTGCAATCGATTTGTACATATTGGTATATATGTATACAAATGTATAATAGATGCCAATAGTTGATCAGTTCGTTCATCAGTATTTCTTCGGTTACAATTTCGAACTGTTCATTTTTCAAAATAAAATGCAGTTAGCTTCTGTCATTTTATTTATGTAAAAGGTCATTCTAATGCACAATAAACGCACAATAACAATAAAACTAAGCCAACGAAAAATAATACGAAGATACACCTCCGTTGAAAGGGTAACATGCAGTTTGTATAACATAACAAGGGTTGGTATAGCTACGCCCTGTTCTCAGATTATTCTACATATAGATATGTTCATTTATAAAAAGAATCGACAAAATCGCACAGAGACATTCAACACTTTTAGTTTTTAAATAATTGTACGCTATAATTGCGTATGCCATCTGTATCCAGCATGCATTATTAACAAAAAAAACGCGAAAATACTCTAATAATACTGCCATTAGAAAAGTCTCACGACACGTGGAAAACGCCTCGTACAATTAAGATTATGTAATAACAAAATAATAATAAAGTGTAAGGAAACTTAATTGGTAACTTAACCTAGAATGATCACATATCGTATCTAATGAAAGAATAATAATAAAAGTATATGCACAATAATACCAGAAGAATAGTGTATAAGAATGTATAAGAGTACAGGATATTTGGTCTATTAAAAATTAAAACTGCATTACAATACTGAACATTTAAAAGGACGGTTTACAACATTGATAAAAACAGTGAGAAAAAAAAAATAATGCTTATCGTATAAATCGAATAGCAATATTAGTTAACAAACTGTACTGCATTCTACTGCATCTTATATCGCTAAAAATTTCGGTATGTGCTTAACAATAGTAACGACAACAATACCAACAATAATTAATTATAATTACAATTGTTATTACCTTTTCCCATGTGTTCACACATAACACTTAACCACTTGTATAAAATTCATCAGTTCCTTAATTGTACAACACATTTTATATATTTCTATCCTTCACGTTCAATATGTTAGGTTTGTTACGTCGAAAATTGTACTGTTTGGAGGAAAAAGAAACGGTGATAGCGCGAATACATATTGCAGAACGTTCCGAGAATTTCGCGTTCGAATCGAAGCAAAGAAGTATAAGGCGTGGTAGGCGCCCTGTTGTTGGTTAGGAGGTTGGAAAACAAAGGTGAACGAGACTCAACGGTTCCCGAATCGTGAATAAACAATAATCGGATCCAAGGTACGCGTACTCCGGAATGAAAAGAAACGAGATGAAAAAATTACATTTAACAAACCCGGATCGATATGGTTCGTAATTACACACCCGTGCTGTCAACAATTTCAACGGCAACACCAACGATCGGATCGAAACAATACTATTTTCCCGATTCGGTCGAAAATTAAAGCAACGAACGAGACATCGAGGAAAACAACGCAGTTTGCAAGCTCCGACAAGAACAGAGTCGAAAATATCACTTGGGATGGACGCGATATATCGAGGAAAAACGCGAATGGAAAATTGGTAGGTCCGAGTGTTTTTCATGGGTTGTTCCCGTTATTATCACAAAATTTCAGCCACCGAACGGGCGCCAGCACATCGGAAGACGTCGAAACACATACATGGACCGTACCGAGTGGAAAATGTTGCGTGCATCGATGCACAAAATATTTTGAACCGACGACGATCGAACACCAACGATCCGATGTTGCACGAGTGCCGCTCTTTTCACCGATCATCGGTGACACATATTTCCGTTTTACTTTTGATTCACTCGAGCCCGAACCTAAACCCAAAGGGGGTAGACAATACAACAAGTAGACACACTGATCAAGACAGGACAAACCGCGTGTATGTTATATGTATAATGTACCCGCGTACGTGTATATGCGTGAGAGTAAGTGAACAAATAACTGAGAAAGAGAGAAATCGAGAAAGAGGTAAACGTGGAAAGAGAGAGAGAGAGAGAGAGAGAGAGAGAGAGAGAGAGACAGACTGATAGACAGATAGAGTTAGATATATATATATATATATATATATATATATATATATATGTATATGGAGAGAGAGAGGGGAGAGAGAGAGAGAGACTGCAAGGTGGGTGAGGGAAAGAGAAATAGAGAAGAGAAGAAAGAGAGAGCGAGCGAGCGAGCGACAGAGAGAGAGGGAGAGAGAGAGGGAGAGAGAGAGAGCGAGAGAGAGAGAAGCAGAGCGAAGGAGAGAAGAGGACGCAAAGCAACGATGATTGCACGAAGGATGCGTTCGCGACGGAAGTACGAGGCACACTAAGGGCGTGGGCAACCAGAGCAAGGCCGGTGTTGAGTTCCGAGGGGAGGACCACATTGATTTTGATTTTCGAAGCGCGCGCATGAGTCTTCGTGTTCAGCCCATTCATACGTATGGGACATTGGTCCTTACCTACTAGATACTATTCTCCGGATCGCCACACGCTGCATTCCAAATTCTTCTTTATTGTAAAGGCATTCTCCTGCTATGTAAGGTGAAATGCCCTAAGTGTGGACAAGCCAAAAGTGATGTCTAAATCTGGACAATTGAATTTTTATAGTGAAGCCAATAATTATAAGAAATGAAATAATTATTTTATGTATTCTTAGGCCTTAGCTACAAGTAGATGTGAATATTATTTGTTTACTAGCTGCTCGTGGCGTGCCTTCGGCACGCCCTCGCAGCCAGACCCTCCAGGCAGGAGGCGCACAATGGGCGCACTAATGACGTCACAACTTTTGACAATATGAAAAAAAAAATTGTACACACATAGTTTAATTCGTCGATAATGTAAATTCATAAATTAGAATAGAAATAAACTAACTGGCGGATGTTGATAATGTCGATAATACAAACAGTCACGTCGATAATGTAAATTCCTATTGAAATATTGATTAAAAGCTGTGACGTTCGTTTTTTTGTTGTATTGAAATATGATTCAAAAAGTACTTTTAGTTTTTCCCGAATTTTCCATTTTTCCGGGCTACTTTACCAATTTTTCTTTCCCTAAAACCTTATTCGGACTATTACGAACATTAAAAAAGAAATTAGCCAAATCGGTCCAGCCGTTCTCAAGTGATGTGCTTACCAACGAAAAGCAATACACATACGAACAATGGTCGGGTGCATTACTTATCGAGAATCAGCCGGTGAGCGGGAAATCACTCTCAAACGTTGAAATAGGAATACAATGGGGATAGGAGCCAAATAAGACTCAGATTTAAGAAAAAAAAAAAAAGGAGTCTTCACAATAAGTCAGATATGAAAGACTAAGAATGAATAAACCATTGACATTACACGCTCCATATCTATTAACATAGTAATCAATCTAAATCGAGAACAACAATTGATTGAAGAAGCCGTACTATTTAGAATGTCTACGCAGATGATTCAAAATACGTTTCAGTGGTGAATAACTATCCATTGGGCCTATGCTCCGCTACAGAAAGTTTTATTTTGGAACGTAATACTCTTTCTTTGATCAATTATTGTAGACGATGAATATTTTTATCGTTATACCTATACTGCATCTCTTTTAACCGTTTCAGAAGCCGTACTATTTAGAATGTCTATGCAGATGATTCAAAATACGTCTCAATGGTGAATAGCTATCCATTGGGCCTACGCTACGCTACAGAAAGTTTTATTTTGGTACGTAATACACTTTCCTCGATCAATTACACTGTCCAACAAATTTCAACTTTTTTTGTGATTTCAATATACTGTTGGGTCCTTCTTATAGAGTTTTTTGCGCTGATTCCGAATCTGGTTTTAATTTTTTTCCTATACGTCCAGTTTTTGAGAAAATGGAGTTTTAAAAAAAGACATATTTTTCAACTTTAAACAAATATTGCGATGTTATTATAAAAGATATTGAATTGTTGTTTACAGCAAACGATTCTGTAGACTTTCCCGAATACAGTGATATCCAATATTAATACATTATGATTGTTTAAACATGTTTAAACAATGATTAAAGACGGAGATGCACCACTTTTGCACCAATTTTTGCGGATATTTTCGAATTTATCTCAAAAAATAAGAGTCCAGCGAAAAATTGAACTATACCACGCGAAAGAGCAGACTTTTATCTTGAGAAACCCCCCTGTGAAGTTTGCATGGTCGACGTTTTTACCGAACCAGAAAGCAAAATATCTTCGCCCGACATGCGTTGACGCCAGTGGTGCTCTTCCACTAGCGCGGTCGTTCGTCGGGATACGGCGCGGCGCGCTGCGGTGAAACGGAGCGTGGCTATAAGCGCGCAATTATGTCAGCTTACTTAAATGTAATATTTTATTAAATGTTATATTATTGTTATTTATTATTTATTAGTATATTTATTCTGTATAAATTATTTTATGTATTTTTTAATGTTAGTCTCTCGTTTATAGTATATTTAATACAAAAAATACCTTTTGTAACAAAAACATAATTTATTCACACACTACACTATTACACTATTTACAATGCTAATATATATGTGTACACTATTCAGATATAATACACTATATCGATTTAATATGGAGCAAACTATTTTAATTATGTATTTAAGTCAATAAAAATAGTCCCGTTTATATTGTGTTTGGACTTATTTTACTCGGAAGAATCTCGAGTGTTCATTGGCACTATAATTACAATACATAGATAAGACGACAATTACTGAAAATAAAATTTTTCAGTCACCGCATTGCAGACTTTCCTTACATTGTATGTATTCCGTTGTCCGTAGACCGTCATTTATTTCAAAATATCGTGTTGGTTCTTAAGAAAACTGATGCCAGAGTTCAGTTTCGGCTTTGTGTTTGTTGAAATCAGTAGTGTCAAGCATTTCAAATCTGCATTGCTACGTATAAAACTTCATAAAAAACATTTATAGTATTTTAGTTGTTGTGTATATAATATATGTATTTTAGTAGTGTATTATATCTGAATAGTGTACACATATATATTAGCATTGTAAATAGTGTAATAGTGTAGTGTGTGAATAAATTATGTTTTTGTTACAAAAGGTATTTTTTGTATTAAATATACTATAAACGAGAGACTAACATTAAAAAATACATAAAATAATTTATACAGAATAAATATACTAATAAATAATAAATAACAATAATATAACATTTAATAAAATATTACATTTAAGTAAGCTGACATAATTGCGCGCTTATAGCCACGCTCCGTTTCACCGCAGCGCGCCGCGCCGTATCCCGACGAACGACCGCGCTAGTGGAAGAGCACCACTGGCGTCAACGCATGTCGGGCGAAGATATTTTGCTTTCTGGTTCGGTAAAAACGTCGACCATGCAAACTTCACAGGGGGGTTTCTCAAGATAAAAGTCTGCTCTTTCGCGTGGTATAGTTCAATTTTTCGCTAGACCCTTATTTTTTGAGATAAATTCGAAAATATCCGCAAAAATTGGTGCAAAAGTGGCGCATCTCCGTCTTTAATCATTGTTTAAACATGTTTAAACAATCATAATGTATTAATATTGGATATCACTGTATTCGGGAAAGTCTACAGAATCTGTTGCTGTAAACAACAATTCAATATCTTTTATAATAACATCGCAATATTTGTTTAAAGTTGAAAAATATGTCTTTTTTTAAAACTCCATTTTCTCAAAAACTGGACGTATAGGAAAAAAATTAAAACCAGATTCGGAATCAGCGCAAAAAACTCTATAAGAAGGACCCAACAGTATATTGAAATCAAATTTGGTGTTGGACAGTGTTATTATAGACGATGAATATTTTATTCGTTATGCCTATACTACATCTCTTTTAATCGTTTCAGAAGCGGTACGATTTAGAATGTCTACGCAGATGATTCAAAATACGTCTCAGTGATGAATAACTATCCATTGGGCCTACGCTGTGCTACAGAAAGATTTATTTTGGTACGTAACACTCTTTCTTCGATCAATTATTATAGACGATGAATATTTTATTCGTTATACCTATACTGCATCTCTTTTTATCGTTTCAGAAGCCATACGATTTAGAATGTCTACGCAGATGATTCAAAATACGTCTCAGTGGTGAATAGCTATCCATTGGGCCTACGCTGCGTTACAGAAAGTTTTATTTTGGTACGTAACACTCTTTCTTCGATGAATTATTATAGACGATGAATATTTCATTCGTTATACCTATACTGGATCTCTTTTAATCGTTTCAGAACCCGTACGATTTAGAATGTCTACGCAGATGATTCAAAATACGTCTCAGTGGTAAATAACTACCCCTTGGGCCTACAGCTGCACTACAGAAAGTTTTATTTTGGAACGTAATACTCTTTCTTCGAGCAATTATTATAGACGATGTTTATGTATTCGTTATACCTATACTGCATCTCTTTTCAATGCGTCGTTGTTACACGCGTTGAGCCCAGCCTGCCATGAGAGTATGCATCGTTTTACTCACAATTTTTTTTTGAGCCCTACCTGACACGAGAGTATGGATTATGGATGCCTGATTTGGGGAGCTTCGGGGAGAAACAAAATCTTGATCGAACGGGCACAAAGGATTGGACTAGGCAGAGTAGCGAGAGCTTATTGTACGGTTTCCCGTAACGCGCTATGCGCTATTACGGGTACCCTTCCACTGGAGACGATAATTGCCGAACGTGCGAAGCTGTATAGAGTGAAGCAAGAGTACAAAATTCTTGACGATGACTCGGAGGAAACGAGAGAAATGAAGATGGACCGGTTGACTGAGGAAAACACTGATATTCGAAAACAGTCTTGGATTGATTGGCAGGAGAGCTGGAACATCTACCCTAAGGCGTTATGGACGAAAAGGCTGATTCCAAGGGTGGAGGTGTGGAGTCTGAGAAAATTCGGGGAGTTGAACTACCGTCTGACTCAAGTTTTGACGGGTCATGGGGTGTTTAACTCATACCGTCATAGAATTCGTTGCGCAAACACCGATGTGTGCTGGTTCGGCTGTAACGTCAGGTATGACCCGGAACACACTATATTCTATTGTGACAGATGGGCTAGAGAAAGAATCTATTTAGAGATTGACCTCGATGCAAATTTTACAGTAGAACGTTTCCAGGAATTGATGTTGAAGAGTAAGGAGAACTGGAAGAAGATAAATAGGTTTATATTTACAATAATGATAGAAAAAGAACGTTATGAGCGTTATCTGGAGAGAAATGCCGAGCATAATGATTTCCCGGACTCCTCGACCTCTTAACGCTGATGTTCCGGGACTGAGAGTACCCATAGTATAACAGGGGAAAAAGAAGATTTTATAAGATTATAAAGAGACAAGAACAAGAGTGGTAAGATTCAAGGTAGTGAGATGCGCTGTAATGCGATAAGTATTATGAGGCGACGGGTCCTTATGGGCTTTGGGCGGTGGGGTTTTAGAGGGTATGGGTAGGGATATATGACGGATCATATAGTCCCGTTTAACCCGCACAAGATCTCAGGGAGTGCCGAGTCCCTCACTACCCTTCTAGCTGTCATCTGTAGGAGGGTGTGCGTAAAAGCATTTCCCCACCGCCCTTAAAAAAAAAAAAAAAAAGATTAGTCCGAACGCCCGTGTGAGAGGATGCGTTCCTCTATTTTCGGTTGGGTTAGTCCGAACGCCCGTGCGAGAGGATGCATTCCGCAGTTTAGTCGAGCAAAAACACGTGCGAGAGGATGCATCCCGCAGGCTAGTCGAGTAAAAACACGTGCGAGAGGATGCATCCCGCAGGCTAGTCGAGTAAAAACAAATTTACTATCGAAACCATATATCGAGTAAAAACATTATAACCTAAAATTTATTGCACACTCCAAAAACCATTCATTTCTACACTTCAAACATTAATTGGTCCCGGTACATGCGACAGACCCATCACAAGAATTCCTAACAAACATTTGGCACTTCAGATCAAACACAGATAACACGACATTATGACAACGTGGTTGCAATTCCACGTATGTCAAACTTACAAAGACCAATGCTTACACCACATTCGAAATCCACGAACCAAACTGTTTACTTTGTAAACAAGTATTTATAAATGAAAAAAAAAACAGAACTGTTAAGAGTCGAGTTTACCATATTCCCATTTTTTATTGTTATAGAAACTTATGTACGTATCTACATATTATAATTCTACAAATACATTTGAATTCTACCCAGCACTGCTTATTTAATCTTTCCTTTAATTATTACATACATGCTTTCTTACTTTCTATATCTACTTACTTTCCTTTACTTATTTCATACATTGGGACGCACAAATTACGGAGCGGTTATGATAATTTAAAATATAAGAATTAAAACTCAACCGCAAGGTTTACTTCTCACATTATATTATGTAGTTAAAATGACAAGTAAAAGGGTTTATGTATCTATATCAAAGAAGGTACATCTGATTGGGGAAATTCAGTATACATTTACAGTTATCATTCTAAACGCTGCTGTGACCTTACACGCTGATTAACTGGTTTAAAACAGATTGTATAAAGCACGGTCATATATGTCGCGTATAAACTTCAATTATTAATGCTTTCTATCTAAGAATATAATGGTTTTCAAGATCACAAGTTACATATTACTCACCGTGAGAACATTTTCCTTGCAATAATCAGGATCTGACCGTGCGTTCCAATTAAAATAGTTCAGCTAGTAGAACTGCTTCGTACACCACATGTAAAAGAAAAATACAAAAAAATTACAAAGTATCGTATTCATTATTCAGAAAAATGATTATATTTTATAGGCAAAAAATACTTATCTAAATTATCTTTTTCACACAGAATTATTCGGGAGCTGTGAAATCAATTCTATACATTCGTGTAATTTTTCAGTCCTTCGCTCTTCGTTGTCAATGTTTTAATTCACAATCACATTAATATTAAAAATTGAACAATCTACTCATTTTTCCGTGGCACGTGTTATATTTACATATAATTAATGTACTCTTCCTGCACAAATTTTATCTCTTAATACAGACACTATCGAAACCATATTTCGAGTAAAAACATTATAACCTAAAATTTATTGCACACACCAAAAACCATTCATTTCTACACTTTAAAAATTAATTCGTCTAGGTGTAATTGGCAGATCCTTCACAAGAATTCATAAACCTAGATATGCACTTCCATCATTTCCATCTGCCATCGGCCGCATTTCCACCTGCGTTCAAAATTACTGTAAGCAATTCTATTTGTGCACGATTCGCGTGTGTGCAATTTTATATTTTATCTGTGCCCAATAAAGATGAATCCAATTCTATTTGTGCGCAATCGAGATGTGTCCGACTCTTCTTGTGCGCAATCGAGATGCGTCCGATTGTACTTGTGCCCAATCATGCTGTGTCCAAAAGATATGTGCGCAATGTGCATGTGGGCAATCGTATTGTGCGCAACTGAAGGCCTCTCGCATCCCGCAGGCTAGTCGAGTAAAAACACGTGCTAGGGGATGCTTCCCGCAGGCTAGTCGAGTAAAAACACGTGCTAGGGGATGCTTCCCGCAGGCTAGTCGAGTAAAAACACGTGCTAGGGGATGCATCCCGCAGGCTAGTCGAGTAAAAACACGTGCTAGGGGATGCATCCCGCAGGCTAGTCGATTAAAAACACGTGCTAGGGGATGCATCCCGCAGGCTAGTCGAGTAAAAACACGTGCTAGGGGATGCATCCCGCAGGCTAGTCGAGTAAAAACACGTGCGAGGGGATGCATCCCGCAGGCTAGTCGAGTAAAAACACGTGCGAGAGGCTGCATCCCGCAGGCTAGTCGAGTAAAAACACGTGCGAGAGGATGCATCCCGCAGGCTAGTCGAGTAAAAACACGTGCGAGAGGATGCTTCCCGCAGGCTAGTCGAGTAAAAACACGTGCTAGGGGATGCATCCCGCAGGCTAGTCGAGTAAAAACACGTGCGAGAGGATGCTTCCCGCAGGCTAGTCGAGTAAAAACACGTGCTAGGGGATGCTTCCCGCAGGCTAGTCGAGTAAAAACACGTGCTAGGGGATGCATCCCGCAGTCTAGTCGAGTAAAAACACGTGCTAGGGGATGCTTCCCGCAGGCTAGTCGAGTAAAAACACGTGCTAGGGGATGCATCCCGCAGGCTAGTCGAGTAAAAACACGTGCTAGGGGATGCATCCCGCAGGCTAGTCGAGTAAAAACACGTGCTAGGGGATGCATCCCGCAGGCTAGTCGAGTAAAAACACGTGCTAGGGGATGCATCCCGCAGGCTAGTCGAGTAAAAACACGTGCTAGGGGATGCTTCCCGCAGGCTAGTCGAGTAAAAACACGTGCTAGGGGATGCATCCCGCAGTCTAGTCGAGTAAAAACACGTGCTAGGGGATGCTTCCCGCAGGCTAGTCGAGTAAAAACACGTGCTAGGGGATGCATCCCGCAGGCTAGTCGAGTAAAAACACGTGCTAGGGGATGCATCCCGCAGGCTAGTCGAGTAAAAACACGTGCTAGGGGATGCATCCCGCAGGCTAGTCGAGTAAAAACACGTGCGAGAGGATGCATCCCGCAGGCTAGTCGAGTAAAAACACGTGCTAGGGGATGCTTCCCGCAGGCTAGTCGAGTAAAAACACGTGCGAGAGGCTGCATCCCGCAGGCTAGTCGAGTGAAAACACGTGCGAGAGGATGCATCCCGCAGGCTAGTCGAGTAAAAACACGTGCGAGAGGATGCATCCCGCAGGCTAGTCGAGTAAAAACACGTGCGAGAGGATGCATCCCGCAGGCTAGTCGAGTAAAAACACGGGCTAGGGGATGCTTCCCGCAGGCTAGTCGAGTAAAAACACGTGCTAGGGGATGCATCCCGCAGGCTAGTCGAGTAAAAACACGTGCGAGAGGATGCATCCCGCAGGCTAGTCGAGTAAAAACACGTGCGAGAGGATGCATCCCGCGGGCTAGTCGAGTAGAAACACGTGCGAGAGGATGCATCCCGCAGGCTAGTCGAGTAATAACACGTGCGAGGGGATGCATCCCCCAGGCTAGTCGAGTAAAAACACGTGCTAGGGGATGCATCCCGCAGGCTAGTCGAGTAAAAACACGTGCGAGAGGATGCTTCCCGCAGGCTAGTCGAGTAAAAACACGTGCTAGGGGATGCTTCCCGCAGGCTAGTCGAGTAAAAACACGTGCTAGGGGATGCATCCCGCAGGCTAGTCGAGTAAAAACACGTGCTAGGGGATGCATCCCGCAGGCTAGTCGAGTAAAAACACGTGCTAGGGGATGCATCCCGCAGGCTAGTCGAGTAAAAACACGTGCTAGGGGATGCATCCCGCAGGCTAGTCGAGTAAAAACACGTGCTAGGGGATGCATCCCGCAGGCTAGTCGAGTAAAAACACGTGCTAGGGGATGCATCCCGCAGGCTAGTCGAGTAAAAACACGTGCGAGGGGATGCATCCCGCAGGCTAGTCGAGTAAAAACACGTGCTAGGGGATGCATCCCGCAGGCTAGTCGAGTAAAAACACGTGCGAGAGGATGCATCCCGCAGGCTAGTCGAGTAAAAACACGTGCTAGGGGATGCTTCCCGCAGGCTAGTCGAGTAAAAACACGTGCGAGAGGCTGCATCCCGCAGGCTAGTCGAGTGAAAACACGTGCGAGAGGATGCATCCCGCAGGCTAGTCGAGTAAAAACACGTGCGAGAGGATGCATCCCGCAGGCTAGTCGAGTAAAAACACGTGCGAGAGGATGCATCCCGCAGGCTAGTCGAGTAAAAACACGTGCTAGGGGATGCTTCCCGCAGGCTAGTCGAGTAAAAACACGTGCTAGGGGATGCATCCCGCAGGCTAGTCGAGTAAAAACACGTGCGAGAGGATGCATCCCGCAGGCTAGTCGAGTAATAACACGTGCGAGGGGATGCATCCCCCAGGCTAGTCGAGTAAAAACACGTGCTAGGGGATGCATCCCGCAGGCTAGTCGAGTAAAAACACGTGCGAGAGGATGCTTCCCGCAGGCTAGTCGAGTAAAAACACGTGCTAGGGGATGCTTCCCGCAGGCTAGTCGAGTAAAAACACGTGCTAGGGGATGCATCCCGCAGGCTAGTCGAGTAAAAACACGTGCTAGGGGATGCATCCCGCAGGCTAGTCGAGTAAAAACACGTGCTAGGGGATGCATCCCGCAGGCTAGTCGAGTAAAAACACGTGCTAGGGGATGCATCCCGCAGGCTAGTCGAGTAAAAACACGTGCTAGGGGATGCATCCCGCAGGCTAGTCGAGTAAAAACACGTGCTAGGGGATGCATCCCGCAGGCTAGTCGAGTAAAAACACGTGCGAGAGGATGCTTCCCGCAGGCTAGTCGAGTAAAAACACGTGCTAGGGGATGCTTCCCGCAGGCTAGTCGAGTAAAAACACGTGCTAGGGGATGCATCCCGCAGTCTAGTCGAGTAAAAACACGTGCTAGGGGATGCTTCCCGCAGGCTAGTCGAGTAAAAACACGTGCTAGGGGATGCATCCCGCAGGCTAGTCGAGTAAAAACACGTGCTAGGGGATGCATCCCGCAGGCTAGTCGAGTAAAAACACGTGCTAGGGGATGCATCCCGCAGGCTAGTCGAGTAAAAACACGTGCTAGGGGATGCATCCCGCAGTCTAGTCGAGTAAAAACACGTGCTAGGGGATGCTTCCCGCAGGCTAGTCGAGTAAAAACACGTGCTAGGGGATGCATCCCGCAGGCTAGTCGAGTAAAAACACGTGCTAGGGGATGCATCCCGCAGGCTAGTCGAGTAAAAACACGTGCTAGGGGATGCATCCCGCAGGCTAGTCGAGTAAAAACACGTGCTAGGGGATGCATCCCGCAGGCTAGTCGAGTAAAAACACGTGCTAGGGGATGCATCCCGCAGGCTAGTCGAGTAAAAACACGTGCTAGGGGATGCATCCCGCAGGCTAGTCGAGTAAAAACACGTGCTAGGGGATGCATCCCGCAGGCTAGTCGAGTAAAAACACGTGCGAGGGGATGCATCCCGCAGGCTAGTCGAGTAAAAACACGTGCTAGGGGATGCATCCCGCAGGCTAGTCGAGTAAAAACACGTGCGAGAGGATGCATCCCGCAGGCTAGTCGAGTAAAAACACGTGCTAGGGGATGCTTCCCGCAGGCTAGTCGAGTAAAAACACGTGCGAGAGGCTGCATCCCGCAGGCTAGTCGAGTGAAAACACGTGCGAGAGGATGCATCCCGCAGGCTAGTCGAGTAAAAACACGTGCGAGAGGATGCATCCCGCAGGCTAGTCGAGTAAAAACACGTGCGAGAGGATGCATCCCGCAGGCTAGTCGAGTAAAAACACGTGCTAGGGGATGCTTCCCGCAGGCTAGTCGAGTAAAAACACGTGCTAGGGGATGCATCCCGCAGGCTAGTCGAGTAAAAACACGTGCGAGAGGATGCATCCCGCAGGCTAGTCGAGTAAAAACACGTGCGAGAGGATGCATCCCGCAGGCTAGTCGAGTAGAAACACGTGCGAGAGGATGCATCCCGCAGGCTAGTCGAGTAATAACACGTGCGAGGGGATGCATCCCCCAGGCTAGTCGAGTAAAAACACGTGCTAGGGGATGCATCCCGCAGGCTAGTCGAGTAAAAACACGTGCGAGAGGATGCTTCCCGCAGGCTAGTCGAGTAAAAACACGTGCTAGGGGATGCTTCCCGCAGGCTAGTCGAGTAAAAACACGTGCTAGGGGATGCATCCCGCAGGCTAGTCGAGTAAAAACACGTGCTAGGGGATGCATCCCGCAGGCTAGTCGAGTAAAAACACGTGCTAGGGGATGCATCCCGCAGGCTAGTCGAGTAAAAACACGTGCTAGGGGATGCATCCCGCAGGCTAGTCGAGTAAAAACACGTGCTAGGGGATGCATCCCGCAGGCTAGTCGAGTAAAAACACGTGCTAGGGGATGCATCCCGCAGGCTAGTCGAGTAAAAACACGTGCCAGAGGATGCATCCCGCAGGCTAGTCGAGTAGAAACACGTGCGAGAGGATGCATCCCGCAGGCTAGTCGAGTAAAAACACGTGCTAGGGGATGCATCCCGCAGGCTAGTCGAGTAAAAACACGTGCGAGAGGATGCTTCCCGCAGGCTAGTCGAGTAAAAATACGTGCTAGGGGATGCATCCCGCAGGCTAGTCGAGTAAAAACACGTGCGAGAGGATGCTTCCCGCAGGCTAGTCGAGTAAAAACACGTGCTAGGGGATGCTTCCCGCAGGCTAGTCGAGTAAAAACACGTGCTAGGGGATGCATCCCGCAGGCTTGTCGAGTAAAAACACGTGCGATACCAAAAAACCTGCGCATGCGCATTTCAAAAAACCTGCGCATGCGCATCCCAAAAAACCTGCGCATGCGCATTTCAAGAAACCTGTGCATGCGCATCCCACAAAACCAGCGCATGCGCATCCCACAAAACCTGCGCATGCGCATCCCACAAAACCTGCGCATGCGTATTCCAAAAAACCTGCGCATGCGTATCCCAAAAAACCTGCGCATGCGCATTCTAAAAGAACCTGCGCATGCACATCCCAAAAAACCTGCGCATGCGCATCCTAAAAAAACCTGCGCATGCGCATCCCAAAAAAACCTGCGCATGCGCATCCCAAAAAACCTGCGCATGCGCATCCTAAAAAAACCTGCGCATGCGCATCCCAAAAAACCTGCGCCTGCGCATCCCAAAAAACCCTGCGCATGCGCATGCCAAAAAATCTGTGCATGCGCATTCTAAAAAACCTGCGCATGCGCATTCCAAAAAACCTGCGCATGCGCATCCCAAAAAACCTGCGCATGTGCATTCCAAAAAACCTGCGCATGCGCATTCCAAAAAACCTGTGTATGCGCATTCCAAAAAACCTGCGCATGTCAAAAAACCTGTGCAGGGGTTAGAGTTAGGGGTTAGTGTGAGTGTTAGTGTGTTGTGAGAGTGTTTTTGAGAGGTTAGTTTAGCGTTAGTGTGTTGTGAGAGTGTTTTTGAGAGGTTAGTTTAGCGTTAGTGTGTTGTGAGAGTGTTTTTGAGAGGTTAGTTTAGCGTTAGTGTGTTGTGAGAGTGTTTTTGAGAGGTTAGTTTAGCGTTAGTGTGTTGTGAGAGTGTTTTTGAGAGGTTAGTTTAGCGTTAGTGTGTTGTGAGAGTGTTTTTGAGAGGTTAGTTTAGCGTTAGTGTGTTGTGAGAGTGTTTTTGAGAGGTTAGTTTAGCGTTAGTGTGTTGTGAGAGTGTTTTTGAGAGGTTAGTTTAGCGTTAGTGTGTTGTGAGAGTGTTTTTGAGAGGTTAGTTTAGCGTTAGTGTGTTGTGAGAGTGTTTTTGAGAGGTTAGTTTAGCGTTAGTGTGTTGTGAGAGTGTTTTTGAGAGGTTAGTTTAGCGTTAGTGTGTTGTGAGAGTGTTTTTGAGAGGTTAGTTTAGCGTTAGTGTGTTGTGAGAGTGTTTTTGAGAGGTTAGTTTAGCGTTAGTGTGTTGTGAGAGTGTTTTTGAGAGGTTAGTTTAGCGTTAGTGTGTTGTGAGAGTGTTTTTGAGAGGTTAGTTTAGCGTTAGTGTGTTGTGAGAGTGTTTTTGAGAGGTTAGTTTAGCGTTAGTGTGTTGTGAGAGTGTTTTTGAGAGGTTAGTTTAGCGTTAGTGTGTTGTGAGAGTGTTTTTGAGAGGTTAGTTTAGCGTTAGTGTGTTGTGAGAGTGTTTTTGAGAGGTTAGTTTAGCGTTAGTGTGTTGTGAGAGTGTTTTTGAGAGGTTAGTTTAGCGTTAGGTTAGGTTAGGTTAGGTTAGGTTAGGTTAGGTTAGGTTAGGTTAGGTTAGGTTAGGTTAGGTTAGGTTAGGTTAGGTTAGGTTAGGTTAGGTTAGGTTAGGTTAGGTTAGGTTAGGTTAGGTTAGGTTAGGTTAGGTTAGGTTAGGTTAGGTTAGGTTAGGTTAGGTTAGGTTAGGTTAGGTTAGGTTAGGTTAGGTTAGGTTAGGTTAGGTTAGGTTAGGTTAGGTTAGGTTAGGTTAGGTTAGGTTAGGTTAGGTTAGGTTAGGTTAGGTTAGGTTAGGTTAGGTTAGGTTAGGTTAGGTTAGGTTAGGTTAGGTTAGGTTAGGTTAGGTTAGGTTAGGTTAGGTTAGG